>NC_136591.1:32102677-32320177 GCF_910589615.1 Taurulus bubalis | reverse complement strand
TGTCAAATTAACCCTTCGCTGTTTTCTTTGCATACATGTTACAGTTATGTGGACTTTATGGTGGCTGTAAAGCAGTTTATTTAGGTGGTGAGACTCTGGAGCAGACAATCTAGTGGCTCTCTGAGTGGGAAAGTAAACAAGTCAGGGAGGGAGAATATCACTTTAAAATAGTTTGTAAGTCCAGACTTAAACTTGAATTGCAGGTATTTTCCTATACAGTTTATCATTTGGGGATATGTACTTATAGGTACACGTTTTGTGTTTACAAAGATTAAACAAATGGCATATGCATTTCATGGCATATACTGTATAACCTTATTAACTTTAGATTTAGTATTTGCAGTGTTGGTACAGGTTTTCTCACACCCGTTTTGTCTTTTAAACCAGTTAATGGTAATTGAGCTTAACTCTGGATATGAATCTAGCCTTTTGCAGTCATCCATTTAAAATGACATAATGGCTGCCTTTTGATGTGATCTCAAGAAAAACAGGTTTTAAAAGACCATCAAGTCAATCACATTCTACCGACTACATATTATGTGTTTATAGCATTTATTAATCTAAAAGCAGGTTAGAGGGACTTAGAATTTTGGTTTTAGAGATGAAAGTCAGTTGATCCATTCATTTTAATGCCTCCAACGTCGCTCCAGGAAACACACAGACACCCCAACAAGAGGCAGAAAGCAGGTTCTATTGAACACACACACACACACACACTCACACTCACGTATTAAGTCATTCAGCCTCTCACAGCAAGAGTCTCACTTTGATGTCTGCAACATCAGACAAGGGTCCACGCTTAGAAATCAAACAAAAGCCCCTCCGCCGCCACTGCTGTCACTTCCTTCGGACATTCCTGCAGCTGAGTTACAGCTTGAACTTCACGCACACACGACCTCTCCCAGAGAAACACTACAACATGACTGCAGTAGTGGAGAGACATTATTGTTTAACCCTCCATAAAATGACTAAATAAACAAAAAGATTACACATCTTCATCCACAAACATCTGCCTTGTTGAATTTGCTGTTTTAAACATTTCAGCCAGTACACAATAACTAAAATTCAACGTCTCTGTTTAGAAATTATATTTATATTACATCGAGTGTAATTCTGTGGTTTAACAGGGATGTTTACTGTATGTAGCTACGGCTGCAGAAGCGGCCGATGTCTAAGCATTAACCCGTACCAGCAGTGGAGTTGCATGCAGCGGTGTGAGCCCGGGTTCATGAACCCGTGCCAGACATGTGGTCTGAGTGATCATGGCACCGTTCCCGGAGAATCACAACCAAATAGCTTTAATCAGCTTTCTTCAGATGGAGCCACATTGCAGACAATAACTTTAAACATTAATGCATCACTGTCAAATTGATTTTAATACGCGTTTATATTAGCTGAAAAGCAAAGCGATCACATTCGCACTGACAGATTGGATGCGACACCGGTGGTTTACCAAGGCCACATTTCCTCATCAAACCTGTCTTCGCCCTCCTCCTCGTCGGTGAAGAGGTCAAACTTGGCAAGTTACTTTTCCATTTTAATTGTTTTGCTCATTCCTCCATCTACAGAACCATTAGCTCAAACTCAAAAGGTCAAGAGACTAAATACTAACACTATAGACAAAGCACTTTGCTCATCTCACACCCGTTTTGTCTTTTAAACCAGTTAATGGTAATTGAGCTTAACTCTGGATATGAATCTAGCCTTTTGCAGTCATCCATTTAAAATGACATAATGGCTGCCTTTTGATGTGATCTCAAGAAAAACAGGTTTTTGCCTGTCTGATTTCAAAGATCCTGTAATTTCATTCTCCTTCGCTGCTGGAAGACTTTTCGGTCTGCAGTTCACAAAAAGTCTCTTTCTTCTTTATTTCCTTCCCTCCTTCCTGCCTTTGGCATCCCCTCAAAGTGAAGTGGGATGTGAGTCGGTTTCGGTCGGATTGAAGGTGACTGGTATCGCTCACTGTGTGTCTCTCACTTACACTCAAACACATGAATACACTGACAGATGTGCTGTCCATATATGACTTCATTATGCATTCACATTATTAGAGGGATATTGAAAATGGTAGCCAAAAAAAAAACTGAGATTACAAATATAACTTGCATAGATTAGAGCATTGGTAGCAGACACATGTGGTAAATTGTCTATTTTTAACTGAGTACCAGCTGTTTGAATATTTCTCCAGGTTGCGATTCTTCTCCTCCTCCTTCCAGGTCAGATCGCTTACAGCTCTGGCTGGTCAGTTATGAAACCTGCACTAAATTGGATTTGTACTTTAGAGTTACATTACATGGTCTGCGAATGTTGAAGTCATTTCAGCTATTTTACGGAGACAAGTGAAGTTGTTCAAGCCCGGGTATAACATTCATGGACGAATATGCAACGCTCAATACCTGCCCTGTGCCAACGATCTGTGCCAAGACAGGAAGTCGTTTCTGCAGCAAAGCTAAAAGTAGAGGTGTAACCTCGCTGCGCCCAACTCATGTCCATGCTGTGGCAATAACATGTGACATGTCCAAAATTGCATTTCAGATGCAACCAAACACCCTTTCCCAGGCGCTAAGCCCCTAACTTCATGCTTTATTCAGAAGGGTCATTGCAGGTACTCCACAAACCAGACCCAACTCACAAGAATGTTTGCTTTGGCGATTTTATTGTTTCTGTGTTTGGCTTGGACAACTGGAAGATCGCGGCATGTTTGCAGAAGCTTTATTCCAACAAGATGTTCTGGTTAAAGTCAAGTCAAAAACATCTTCATTTCACTTGCTTCTCCTTTGTGATAGACTTCTGTCTGGAGGTCAATTTCAAAGGAGGAAGCCGGTAGAGGCTCTAAAGTTGTTGTTGAGTCACATTGTTCAGCCATGTCTGACTCTTTCATGGAGGTCTAGTGATGAAAGACCTGTGTACAAATAATGTGTTTTGCTCATTTATGCTTCTTTATTGTGGTGTTTTCAGGGGTTATACCACAAATTGTACAGCGTCGGGGTTAATTTATAGTTGAGCATTCTAGATGACGGATCAATGGACACATATAATCAAAGTAATGTTTACATTCTTTCATTAATTTTGTGAGCCCCAGATTTGCATGCATTGAAAATGTGTCTAGATCACGAAATACAAAAGAAGAAGAATATACATTTTTCAACACTTCATCTTCCTTTTATGTTGTCAAACACTTACCACACACAAAGAAGCATAAACTGACCAATCAATGTGGTTTCTAAATAGCACGGACATTCTTCAGGAGGTCTTCGAAAAAGTCGGATTTGTGTCGAATTTTTACGATGCAACAATCCGGCCCGACGTGTTTTGTCATTCAAGAGATTCCTTCTTTGCTAACGGTGCAATGAACTCTGCCACAAAGAAACAACATTAACATTTGCATCTACATACAGTACATGGCCATGCTGCTTGTGCAGAGTATGCATTAACAGTCTGTTTGAGGAGGGTGCGATCATGAGGAGAGTCATTCTGTCTTTATAAGAGAACAAGGCTTAATAAAGTTTATTTTTTAATCGATAGTTTAGTCACAGTTTTGTGATATATAATAGAAAAAGTTCATATCTAAAGAATAAGACATACTATTCCATGTACATGTTCCACACATGTGTAGTCGTGAACCTTCTCTTCTTGTAGTTTGGGATTTATTTGCAATCATTGCTGATGTAGACTTCTCAGGGCAACTATCATATTATTCATCCATCCATCCATTTTCATCCGCTTATCCGGGGTCGGGTCGCGGTGGCAGCAGGCTGACCCAGACTTTCCTCTCACCCGCAACATTTTCCAGCTCATTCTGGGGGATCCCGAGGCGTTCCCAGGGCAGTTGGGAGATATAATCCCTCCAGCGGGTCCTGGGTCTTCCGCGGGGTCTCCTACCAGTTGGACGTGCCTGTAAAACCTCTAAAGGAAGGCGTCCAGGAGGCATCCTGACTAGATGCCCGAACCACCTCAGCTGACTTCTTTCGACACAAATATTATAATCTATGACATCAGTCTACACAAAATAAACTTGACTTTACAGGTTCGTTTGTAATGGACGCTTCCCTCTAAAGCCAAAGGATGCTTCTTTCTGTACTTGGCAACACACACGCAGGTAAACACTTCTATGAGGCTTTATTACAAAGCCTGTGAGAGCTGAAAAGGGAGATTAGTAACCATGGGTACAAGGCCTGTCGGCAGAGCACTCACTGCGGGACATTTGACTTGTATAACATTTTAAAAACGAGACAGGGGTCACGAAAGACTTGTAATTTAGTGCGACAGACCGGGTTAAGAGTGTCTTTATTTACACACACAACCAATCCTTTCTGAAACCAATAGAGAACCAGTAAGAATGTGTGTGAATGGAAACATGTAGAGATCCCAACCACATTCATACAAATGATGACCTTATTAAATCATAGTAGATTAGAAGAAACCATGAAGATCAAAGAAACACAGGATGATTCATATTCATCCTCATGAACTCCATATGCGTAATATGCATATGGAGTTCATGAGGCATAAGACAAAAGGGAATAAACACAAGAGAGTCAACTTAAAGACATACCGTCAACACAGAAATATGACGATGGGTAAGTAACAAAGGCATGCATATTATATTAATGTTACTGCACCAGACTTGCAGGAAAATTGTCCTTGCAGCTGCCACTATAACTTAAGACAGTAAATATATAAACTATTTAAAGAGACCACTAACACACCAATCAGAAAACCAAAACCTAGAAACAGAAAACATAAATAAGAAATCCATGTTTGTATCTGCGGTTTTCATTTGAGAGAACTTTAAGTGAACATAGATGTTTTGTAAGATATGTGTGTGTAATGTGTAGTTTGACATCAAAGAAAGGAGAGGAAATATTTCATGGGTACTCTTTTTCCTGCCGCCTGATAAATGGAGGCACCATGTTGTCTTTGGCTGTGCCCACACAGGAATGCAGCTCTGATAGACTTCCCTCTGTCTTCGCTATCCGCCCATGACACTGTCCAGCCTTTTCTGTTGGAGTGTGTGTGTAGCCGTGTTTTACCCATGTTGTGGGGACATACATTTGTTCACACCGTCACATTGTGCAGACTCGCTTTCCTTATGTGGACAAAGGGCACAACCACATCATGTAAATGATTACATTTTAGGGTTAAGACTTGGTTCAGGCTGAGGGCGAGGTTAGGTTTAGGTTAAGATTGGAGTAGGGGTTAAGATTAGGCTGGTAGCGGTGAGATTAAAATTGGGTTGAGGTTCATGTTAAATGCACTGTAAAGAAACTAACAAATGAAGACTAAGTCCTCACAAGTATATCAAGATATGTTTTGTGTATGTGTGAAAGAAAGAGCTTCAGAGAGAAGTACAAAGAGTCTTTGTGCAATAAATAGACAGCCATCCAGATCCCATCTTTCTGAGGTTGATTGAACTGCACATGAAAATATACACAAGAAACATTTACCCCATGCTCTTTTTATCGAACTTTAATCAAGTCATTTTGTTGCCGAAACATAACTTATTGTTTCACAATGTGAACCATGTGACATTGTGACACCATGCTGATGTGAAATGTATTCATGAAACGTGTTTTTGGTTCAGAATCCGCAACATGTAACGTTGTTTGCAGACAAGTACAAGGGCAAAAGAAATCTGGCAACTAGTTTGGTATACGCATTTACGCACTTTAGTGTCAGTTCACTATAGTATATTGCTAATTTAAAAATGTAGTGCGACCCTGTGAACAGTTACTGAATATCTTTCAGAACTGAATGGATCCAGAACTCTGAAGTCCAGCTGTCGCGCTGGACCGCTCTCCCAACATTTGATTCATGAATCCCAAAACCATGAAGCTGTAAATTTAGGACTAATCTGTTTTGCGTATTGCTGCCATAAATGCAATGCATGTGTGTGTGTGAAATAAAGAGGAAAGAATAGGAGCTGAATGGGAAAACAACAATGACTTGAGATGACTTTCCCATCCTACAGAGCTGAGCTGAGCTTAGAGGTTTGAAATGGATTCGTCAGACATGTGTCTCTCCTTTCAGTCAAGTTCTCATCATCTTCGCCTGAAGTCACATAACACCCGCTCATCTCTCCCGTTGTAACGCAATAGCAGTCTGGCATTATGAGTGTTGATGACTGAAGGAGAAGGTCAATTATAGCTATCTGGCTTTTCCTGACTGTTTATACATTTTGACCCGCTGCAGTTTTATTGCTTCTCTAAACATTTACATTTGAATAAATGTCCATTTGTGGTCATTTAAACTTTGTTGAATGGGTAAAAATATCACTAACCTAAATTAAAAAAAATGGTTTTAGACATATATTTACATGTATCTACCATTGTATTTATACATTTCACTGCTTTTGTGAACCTAAGACCTTTGGTGAACCAATTTCAAGCATCAAAACGTTTCGTCCACATGAGTAAAGTTATGTTTTCACAAGAGGTATGAAGATTTTTTTTTAATTGAGATTCAATTTTTCAGCTTTAGGGCCATATTATCTCTTTACACTTGTGCCTTATGATAATTGTGCCTCATTATATAGAGAGCTGAGCTTGTTCTGCAATTTTAGATGTAACACATGAGTATATATCACACATGCAAGTGCCTTTAAAAGGTGAATTTAAGAAATAATGTAAAATCTAAGACCCTTAAGTGTTAATATCTCACTTTTCTGTTGCCCCCAAATGGCCAAAACAATCAATGTTTTACTGCTTTGGGAATGATGGTGTCAATAGAAAAGCCTTAAATCTCCATTCTGTTCCCCGACAGTGAGCTCTGTGGTCTGGTTGATTGTATATGCAGAGCGCTCCATGTTAACAAAGCTGCAGTTCAATAGACATCATTTAGTGGAGAGGGATTTCTAATGCTGATTGATGCTTCCTTTAGGCGATGTAATCAGAGGAAACAAAGTGAGTGAAAATCTGTTCAAATGCGTTCTGGCAACAAGATATGAGAATAAGTTTACATGTCTTCACTCTAATAGCACACACTCGTCCTGAACTGTGAGAACCCACAGACCTCAAACAGTTTGCGGTTAAGAAATGCAATTCTGCACCTTGAAAAAAAATTAAAACACACTGCGGTTCCCTTGACACGTTTCAGAAAATTTTGAAACCATTCTTGGATTACATGAACACTAAACTCTGTGCCGCCGCTCCATCTGTGACTTTCAAAGTATCCTTATAAGATTAGCTCACAGGAATGTGGTATCCACCTATATGTGGTCGCTGTTGGGAAAACTGCTCTACAAAGTGTCAACATTTCCTAAACTAAGTTAAAAAGACCAGATTTCATGCTGACCACGATAGACGTTTTGTTCATGAAGGAAGAGTTTTCAAGAACTCCAAAGTGATGCTGTCCCCCTCATCTTCTCCTCATCCTAGTTCTTCTTCTTCTTCTTCTTCTTCTTCTTCTTCTTCTTCTTCTTCTTCTTCTTCTTCTTCTTCTACTTCTTCTTCTTCTTCTTTTTAAGGAGGTGTTAGGAACCGACACTCGCAGTAATTGCGAGTAGGCAAGTGCCTGCGATGTATTTGCCCAAGTGCCCTTAAGACTGCAAGCATGAGCAGGTTTATTATGCTTGGTTAACGAGGCTCAGATACCTTGACAGTTTGACTCAACTTACCAGCGTTACGGTCACAATCAAGTGACTGTAAAACATTTGCTGAGAGGAGTAAAACAATAAATCAAACAACTAAAAAGTGATTTAGAATCTGATTGGTCTGCGAGAGCTTCTTCTTTTCTTCTTCATCCAAACTCCATCCAAGGTTCTGGTTGATCTATAATTCGTGTGTGTTCACCAATGCTGACAGACCATCATTTGGCAATTAAGCGCTCTGTGTAGTGGAGAGGTTTGGGCTTGTTTAGTTTTTCAGGTCATTAGGAATAAACCTAACGCACATAATGAGCGGGAATTGAGGTGGTTTGTTTGCAGCACTGTGGCTTTGCAGCAATCTTCTTTGCTCGGAGCTCATGCACGCATTTCTTGGTCTTGATGCTGGCGCACGAAGCCACACACAAACAGATGTGGACACAGAAATGTTCAGAGACTTTGTGATATGGGACTGTTGGGGGCATAGCCGTGTCAAAGAGCATGTAGCATGTGAAGGGAATTATCTGCTTCCTCTCATTTCCCAAGTTATTCCCAAGTTTTTTCTCCATTTGAGGAGTTCTGCACACATTGGTCCCCGCTGTCCCGCAGAGAGAATGTCGTCATGGCGTAGCGCTGAGGATCTGGTTTCAAAATATCTCCCAGGCTATCGAGCCGTTACCATGCAACTTGCTCTCAACATAACATGAAACCAAGGAGCTTTTTCTCATTATGGACAGTGGAGAACAGAGAAGAAGGAGAAGTGGTCTTTATGCCACAGCCAAAAGCAAGACCAGAAACTGCATCAGTTACATGTTAACTGTTGGCAAATGTGATGTAACAGCTAAATAAACATGTGTGTAATTCAGATCATGTTGTCCACAAACTCTTAAAGGAAAACATGTTGTCCCTCTGTTTCTTTCAGATTTGTGTGTTTACTATTTGTCGTCAAAAAGTTCCTCTAATTGAATGAATATTTCAGGTTAAATGAGTTTATTACACAATATAACAAGTAGATGATTTCATAATTAGAGACAAAACCAAGATGCAACTTTTTTTGTCATTGGAATGGATATGTAAACAAAGAAATTAATACTCAGACCCTTTACTCAAGTAAAAGTATCACTGCTACAGTGTAAATATACGTACATAAGTAAGTTTGTTCTAGTTGGACTTCCTCCAAAAGGTCACAAGACATACATTTACATTTTTTATGCTTCAATCCTCACTTTTTTTAACCTTTTGAAACCCCACCTGTTTTTAGGCCTCTGCTCGAAAAATTGCATACCCAAACTAAAAAGGGTGTATCTCTGCAACCACTAGGGATATTTGAATAATGTTGGTGTTATAATAAAAGGTGAGATTTTGTCTCCAAAATTTGCATTGGGGCACATTTGCGCACATTTGAATTTCCTCGTGTACCAAACCATATATTTCACTTGTATATTACTTTTGGTGTTCAATACATCCAAATACAGCAGTGTTTGGCTTTTTTTCATTAAACAGAACATCTGCCTCCCCTGGGGGGGATTGGTTTTGAATAACAAACTATGTTTAATCTTTAACAGTGTGGTGTATAACAAAGTATAACAGATTATTTTAGTAGACAGATTATTTTAGTAGAGTAAAATGTACAACATTTCCCTATGGATGAGGCATAAACTAGTATAAAAGAAAAACCTAAAAATTGTACTTAAGTAGTTCTCAAGTAAAATACAGTTATCGTAGTTACTTTCCATCTATACGTCATATCTTCTTTCTTTTTTTACATTCTGGGCTAATGCTCTCTCTCCTGCAAGTATTGGACGAGCATCAACATGAAGAGGCCAACTTAAACATCAGTCAAGATGAAGACAGAATTTCCACAATATGCCGTCGTAAACACAGAGAGCCTCACAGTGAGCCAACTCTGGAAACTAGTTTTGAAGTCATCAAAAATATTTAGGCCATAATTTAACAAAGCAATACATTTAGCAAGAATAGACAATCAAAATGAGAGCAAGCGACTTAATCAACATCTGCTCTGCGTTAAAGTGCTGGCTGGTTCCAAGCTGACAGTAGTGATTGATAGTAAATGATACTCAATTTGGGGACCGAGGGATCAGTGAATCAACACGCAGAACTAATCTCTCACTCTCTTTTCTTTCTCTTTCCCTCCCCAGTCTCTCGTTCCCAGGTGTCTTCCAAGCGGCAGGAGGTGCTGATGGAGAACGTGACCCGGATGTCTGAGCGCTCTCGGATGCTCCAGCCGACCCTGGGCGAGGCGTCCACTCAGGCCGACCTGCTGGAGAACATCTGGAAACTGGAGAATCTCTTCCAGAACCACAGCGATTGGCTGCAGAGGCTGGAGATCCTCATCAAGGTACGGCAGAAGGCTGGCAAAAAGCAAAAAAAAGAGCTTCTACGAAGCAGGGCTTTAGGCCTGGGAAGCGTTCCAGGACATGAATAAAGTATCCAGTGACAGATACGTAGAGTTTTAGATACTAAATGCACTTTCTTTCTAGAAATGTGCTTCTTATTAATACTGAACAGGCAGTGCTGTTTTGCTTTTCAAGTTAGCACTTATAGGTGACACTTTTGATGAATTGCTGTGATAGCTAGAAGTTATTTCACCCACAGGGCCTGGAGGTGGAGCTGAGGAGCAGCCAGGCTCACTCTCTTCAGTCAGAGGGCTACCTGGTGCAGCTGGACGACAGGCTGTCCTCCCTCAGCAGCTCCACCGGCAGGAACCTGACGGGCTTAATTGCGGAGGTTTCCCGAGCCTCCACCTGGCTCCACGACCAGGACATCCTGTTCAGGTACACATTTATTTTAAAGTAATTTCCAAAGCATGGGAGTGTAATTCCCTCCCAACAGAGACTGTCTGTATAATATAATAAATTGAATTAGAGGAATAATGTTCTATTTGTTGATTTATCTGTCAGGGAAACCACGGGGCAGGTGAGCAGGCTGAATGAGAAACTGGACGAGGTCAATTGGACGGTGGGAGCTGTCAATCACACCTTCAGCAATGACATCAGTATTCACCACCTGAAGATACAGGACTTGCAGGTGCATTGTAGTTTACACAAATGTCCTATAAATTCAATGTGGCAACATGCTGAAAGCTGAAAGTTAACATTTATGAAATACAGTGCGTGCACTGACTGCAGCAAAGTGACTAACTACCGCAGCTGTTTACACTCCCGCCGCCTGTCATCCTGCTGATCAGATCCAGATCAGCAACATAACAGAGGACACCAGCAGTTTATGGGTGACCCACGTCCACACGGAGGCTCAGCTGAGGAGCGAGATGGAAATCCTCAACACAATCACAGAGGACCTCCGCCTGAAGGACTGGGAGCACTCCCTGTCCCTGAAGAACCTCACCATATTTGAAGGTCAGCGAAGAAAAAGTCTTAGATTCCTGCGGTGCAAAAGAGCTCCTCTCGTTGGCTCAAATGTTCCCCCTGAGTGCATTTGAGCTTCGCTTTAGTGCTCCGGTCCAGTAAGCACTGATTATGTGATGTGCAGGTCAAGAGGGGGTCAAGATGTGTTAAAACTGGGCTAAATTTATTTGAGAAATGAAGTGTGATCATGACCAAAAGGAGACTTCATGGATAATATCCATGTGTGCAAAATACCCACATTAAGGACAAAGAATGTTCATTTCATTGAGTGAAATTTACAAAATAAGACAGCAACACAGTTGTGTTGTTGTTGCAACGAACAAGAGTAGGAATACATGAGCACTCGAGAATGTAAAACTCTTAGTGTAATGAATCCCTCGAGGTGGAACTTTGTGCTCCAAAAAGATAATTCACGAGAGTGGGTCTGGACCAATATATGTTTGCATCGTGATTAGACGCAAGTGACCGTAGCATGCTAACATGATTTTACACCGTGGGATTACTACCCCCGAGGTATTGCGCAACTCCGAATGTTCTTCCTCCAATCTGTTCAGATCTGATTAGTGCCGACGTGGTACGACTTGAGCTGCCATGGCACCAAATGACTTCCTCGGCTTGTTAAAATCAGAGTACGTACGCTATGACGCAATGCTGGCAAGGGACGCGGCGCGAGCTGATTGATGGCGACTCAAACCGAACGAGACCCCTGATCTCGTGTCTGCTTCACATGTGGGTGGGATGCTGTTTCTCCTGCACCTGGAAACAATTGTGGGTTAAATTTAGACTCTACGTCCAGAGTGAAAACTCAACCACTCAGCTCTGTCATTAGTTTTAGCTCCGCAGCCCAGTTGTTTGTTGTTAGCTTGCAGGCACCTTAGCCAAGAAGTGTTTTACATTTCAATCCATGTTTACACTCCTCTGTTGTGTTCCCTTATCGTGCCTCCTGTTCTCCGTCCTCTCCTCTCTTTTCTTCATATGCAGGTCATCTGCCTTTAATTCCTCTGTGACTCACACAGGGATGTTCATGCCATACATGTTGTATTAATGATAAAGACACATGAGCATCTGTTTTAAAATAGTCTTTTACCTCTTCAAGTGGTAAACTATTGTACAACATGGGGTATTATTTACAGTAACGCGCCCACTAAGGGGACATTTATCAGGCAATTTTGATTACAACATAAATATTGTATTGTATTATGTTATATTGTATGAGGTTATCCTCATTTAGAGCATTTAGATTTTCAAAACTCAATGGCAGTATTTTGAGGAATTGTGTTATATAGCTAAACGGTCTGACATTTATTCACGAGTCAAAAATGAGCTCAAGACAAAAAAAACAGGAACATGACCAGAAAGGAAATCACTGGAACGTTTGATACAGAGGACTAAGACAGGAGACAGGGGAACACGGTGATTAAATACACTTTGGAGGTGCAAACATGGTTGTAAACGATGCTGCACTCAAACTACTTAATAGGAAATTGCAAATGCATACAACACATTTGTTTGACCACGAAGACAAATGTTGAGAAATCCAATCATAGATCAGTGCTTAAATGGAACCATAGTCACTGGATGGACATCTGTGTCTCCTCTGCATAATTATGATAAGATATATTATGTTGTTTTCCAGAAGATATTTTGTTGTTTTCCATAATCGGCGGAAATGGAAGGACATAGATGTTGAACAAAAGAGGCCAGAGAATGGAGCCTTGGTGAACTCGCCGTGGTTGTTGTACCCTCAGATGTGTAATTACCAATAGACACAAAGTTGACCCAGTCCTTCAAGTTCGACTTCAACCAGTTTAGCACTGGGCCGAAAGGTCTCACCTAGTTTTATGTTGTGGTTGACAGCGTCTCTTTCATTACTCCTTTTCTCCACTGAAAAAAAAAGTGTTTTATTGGTATTGAGCAAACGCCTTCTACTTGGGTTTCACAACTATCTTTCAATTTGACAGCAGTATATCTGTGTGTGTGTGTGTGTGTGTGTGTGTGTGTGTGTGTGTGTGTGTGTGTGTGTGTGTGTGTGTGTGTGTGTGTTAGACAGAGAGTAATTGTGTATCCACATGCATTTGAGTTCAATCTATTTGTGTTTGGAGATATTTGCTTTTATATTTTATGAATAGGCCCACACGCTGTTATGTGAGGACACCAACAAGAAACGGGTTCTTTGTAGAGCCTTTTTGATCTTTTTGCTCCAATGGTGAGGCTACAACTCTTGCATTCCCAACTGTGACTAAGAAAACACCAACTTTTGGACTACAGTGCATTAACTAGAGTGAATCAAAACAGTAAAAGACAGACGAACAAATGTGAATGAAACTTACAATGAAGCTCAGTAAAGCCGAGGGGAGCAACAATGCAGGAGATAATTCTCTGTAGCTTCTTTGCTGTAAAACGACCCCTTTCGCATTGAGACGATAACAACACACTATTATTATGATTTGTTTTTATTTTAGCTGCCTAAAACTTCCAAACCTGTACTTTTATTGTTGCTTATGTACCCGAGTTCCCAGGGGCTTTAAGTTTATTATTATGGCGACCTATATCTGAAAACAAAATCTATCATATGAGCCAGAGATACATCATTACTTGTCTTTTCTCTCAAGCTAATTCACAGTGTTTCTCTAAGTGTTGCAAGAAGATAACACAACTGTATACACAAATGATATCACAAGGTTTCCATACAGCAGTAGTGACATGTACAGATGGATGATCAGTTAACAAGTTACGAGTAGCTTTGAGCAGAGCTGAGGAGTCTGATGACCATTAATGAACATTTTGAGTGGCACGTTGACTTTACTAGTGAAGAGTAACTTAGCCCAGTTGAGGCTGGCCTGCACTCACATTCAAATCACATTATTTTAGTTTTTTTGTCGCTTATTATTTGTAACAGTGTGAATGTTACTGACTGGGAGGTTCCTTTTTCTACCCGTTTTTAGTAATTGGGTTTTATTTGCAGGCAACCAGGAGAAATTCTAATCCAAGATACAATATCTTACTGTTCTCAGAAAATGTCTCTCAGGGTAAATATGTAAATAAATATCTCTTATACATCTTATATCTTCTCATACATCGTGTAACAGGATCTTTAAGACCAAAGCGCTTGGTGGACTCCATCGCTCAGAACAAATCAATTTAAACCACAACCCTGTTGTGTCCGAGTAGAGACATACATTGAACATTTTAGCCTCTTTTTGATCACATGGTCTGTTCTTGACTGTATTCTCAACGGAAACCCCTTGTGTCATTTGTCACTGCGATGGATTTCTCAAAACGCTCCTTATCTGCCCTTACATTTAACACACACGTTGTCCCATCGCGGCTTGTTGTGGTCTCTGCTGAGACCGTCTGTCTCCAAAGAAAGACACGCTCATGGCTCTGTTGCTCCAGCCTGCAGTAGATGTGGAGCCCAGACTGGATGTTGGATGGAGGCGCCTGAACTCCACACTTGTGCTGTAAGCTCGGATTCAGTGCTGTCAGATGTTTTCAGACTGATCCTGAAGGGGCCGCTGGGCTTGTTTTTGTTGAAACACTGGCAGCTGAACGAACACATAGGACTCTGAGAGCCAGGAGATTAATAATGTGAAGCTCTACTAAAACAAACTATTAACAAGGACACAATTTCTACAGGACCACCAGGGTGAACTGTACCAAAGTTGAGACATGCAGACACACACATAAAAGTTAAAAAAGCAGATGACTTAATGTGTTGACTGTGTTGAAAGAGGTTCTGAGATCAGTAGTGAGTCCAGCTTTCTCTCACTGCCGTTGAAGAGAAACTTGGAGTTTGACTCTTAAGATTTGATCTATTTATTCCTGTGACCACAAAATATTTTCCACCAGTGTCCAGATACCCAACATTGCAATACAAAAAAACTCTTGGAAAAGAGAAAAGGGAAAACTTTCGTATCTCTATCAGTGGAAAAATGGAACTAGGCATCTTTATGGCCCCCAAAATTTGTAGCGGATGTCTGACCTGACCAGATCAAGCTCTCTACACCAATTGGATGGATTGCCATAAAATGTAGTTCACAGACCCTTAAAGGCGAATCCTACTGACTGTTGTGAACCCCTTGACTCTTCATGTAGCTGCGCCAGCAGGTCAATGTTTTCACTTATCCAGGGAAATATCTATTAGATGAGGAAGACTTAATTTGGAACAAATATTCTCATTGCCCTCATGATGAAACCTAGTATAGGCCTAAATAGTGAAATCAATTGGTGTTGGTTAAACCCTATGAAGATAATTAGATTAAAAACAGTAGCCAGAAAGGCTGACTCCTGGCCAAAATGCATCTTTCTTTAAGTAACAAGTACAAACGCTCACACGTTGAAGCCCTTTTTTACTCCGTAATTTACATTTTGAGTGACGCAACTGACTAAAGCTGCAACATCTGTTGTTCGTGTTATATTGTTGACTGCTGACCATTCATGGGTCCGTGGGGTACTGTGAAAAGTGTGAAGAAGTCCAAGATCTGCAGCAGATTAAGTCTGCCCAGAACTGACGCGAAACTGCGAATGTTAACTCAGGTCAGATCGGGTATTCAGGTCAACTCGACAGAAACGCTCCAGACATTTGGTTTAAAAAAAAGCAGAAACAGTGGAAGGGGAATGTTTGGCATTTAAGTTTTTTTGTCAAAATCAACAATAAATTGAAATAGTTGCCAATTGTTTTCTCTATTGATAAAGATGATCCTCACGAGGATATAAAGACAAGAACACACACACACACACACACACACACACACACACACACACACACACACACACATAGATGTGGTAGTGGACACCTAGCCTCACCTCTTCATGGGACCTTTTCACAGGCTCCTGACCTGCGGTCACCAGGTAAGAGTGTCCACTTGTGAAGCTGCTCGAGCCGGTCAGCAGTTTCTCAGTATCAGAAACTTTAGCAAGTAAATAACATTAGAGGCTCTGGAGGATAAGAACCCCTGGACAATAACAAGCCCTGAATTGTTAAGTATTCCCACAAGCTGCGTCTCGGTCCACCTTGTTAGACATGTGGCTCCCATTGTGGCCAGGCCTCTCTCTCTCTCTCTCTCTCTCTCTCTCTGTGTGTGTGTGTGCATCTCTCTCGCCCAGTTTCAATCACTAGTTGGCTTTTTTTTTCAGTCACTCTCTCCAAGTAAAACAAACTTTTTGGATTGAATCCTTAAACCAGTTGTAAGACCAAGTTTGGCCGACTGTGTGTGTGTGTATGTGTACAGCTACCATGATAAATGAGGAATAGGCCTGGGGTTTCCTGACATTGATGAAAATCATTATATGGTCTCTGTTTTTCCTTTTCAAGTGATGATCTTCATGATTCCAGCCTCCCTTGATTTTGGCAACACCTTTGATGATAAGCGATCCAACATGCTGTTATTAAGTTTCTCTAATATTTCTACTTTTTTTTTAACTTAACAATCTCCTGTCCCAGCTCATATTTCTCTCCAGGAAAAGTACAGTAAAGTAAAGTAAAATATAGACATATAGATTAAAAACATATTAGTGCAGCCATTAATCAAACATTGTTCTTTACACCGCTTAAACTTGACTTTCACTAAATCCTTGTTCACTTGAAAACTGTTTTGCATTAGTATTTTCATTGTTTGCGTAGTATCACCAAATCATTATGTCATCAATTGTGAGCCTAATTGTGTTTCTTTCTGCAGGACCTCCGGGGCCAAAAGGAGAGAAGGGTGATACTGGACCACTGGGGGTCCCCGGGGCTCCTGGGTTGACAGGCTTGAGAGGTGGGTACAACCAGACTACCATTCCTCCGTTTTTGAATTGTATACAAATGTCCGAAGCCCAATTCAAGGAAGAGTTTGAGATTTTTGGAAATACTTTGTTTCCAGCAGAGTTAGATGACACAATCGATACCACTCACATATTTATCCGTCCAATATAAAGAGGGAGAGAGGTCCTGATGGCCTTAACGAATAAGTTGCATACCACATAACCTTTGTTGCGTGTCACGCCCCCTCTCGTCTCTCCATTTGTTTCCTGTCTGCCTCAATACTAAATTGAAATACCATTGTTTCAAACTCCAATGCCAACCACTGCAAACACATCCTCAACCTGTTGGAAATGCTTTGAAATTACGGCTTTGGAAGCATTTCACCTAAATCTTTCTCATAAATGTCAGACAGGAATGATCAGGAATTTCTTATTGAATTAATGTGAAGCCAGAGTGACTCAAACACAGTGTCAATAATGCCTTGTGTTTTTGCACTGCCTTGGTTTTTAGATGAGTTTTACAAGCACGTTGGTCATAAAATGCTCTTGCCCTATAAATTTCCAATGTTAACACCAAATTTTGAGTTACATGCCTTTTTTTAACCGCAAAAGGATTCATGTTTAAGGGGCATGAGAGGTGACTGTGGGTCTTCCTTTGACGCAGAACAGACTTGGGGTGTAGTTATGACCTCTGCTTTTGTGACTAATGCAGTTAGCACAGAGAATAAAAAAGGTCATATGAATCCGCTTAAGAAAAGGAAGCCCCAGACTTTGGATGGGACTTCATTTTCAGAGAGGGTGTGGACGTGGCCAGTGGGACGGGTCATCTATCTTTGTCTCGTAGGTAATTCCACTAAAAACCACAACATGAACCCTCATCCAGACAGAACTGGCACCTCAGAAACATGGAACGACTATTTTTTGGGACCCTTTCCAGCGTGGTACCTCTTGAATCATCAACCCAGCTCCTCCCCTGTCATCATCCTATGCACATTCGCTGGCCAATAAACTGCAGCTCTCTCATTTCCAAGAAGCATTGTCTTCCTGCTGAAAGGACCTCCCACCCATCACAGCTATAGTTCCAGGAAATAGTGAATAAAAAGCAATTCTAACTGTGGGGAAGGAGGAAATGTGCGAGAGCAGTCATCTACAAGTGAAGGGGAGTTTTAATCAAAAGTCTCAATCAATGGTGATGGTCAATATCTGCAGTACTTGTGGACCTCATCTTGGATTTAAACAACACTAGCTAGTCAGTACTGTAATATACTATATATTGTTCTCAGCCTGGACAATGTTGCAGGTTAATTGTAGGTGGTAGTTTTATTGTTTTACTAAATATACTGCATTGAGAGCAAAGTTTATTGTATTTAATTCCACATCACCAATCTAAAATACACTTCATTCATTGTTATTGACTTCATATTACGGGAGAGTGCTGAGTGAAGTTGTGACAATGTGCGGGTGAGGTTTTATAACACAGTGTGTGTGTTTAGTGTTCCTTCAATTAATTTAGGATACCTGTTAGACGTCATCAGCTGAGGTTACACGTACACTACCCAAGCTTCAGAGTTATTTTTTCTTTTGACAGTTCTTGTTGATGATTAGCCTAGTAATAACAGGCATACATAATCTGTATGAAATGCAGATTTCATACAGAAATTTGTACATACAACTGTTACTCCATCTCTATTAAAGCGTAAAGAATTCATCATCGCATCACATTAGACTCTAAGAATCCTTTTGGACGTGTTGAATGATCTCATTGGACTTTCCTGCAGAACACTTTGCACTCCTTCCAGAGAATGATTGATGGCATTTTCCCAGTGGGTTTTTGAGGAGGGAGACATGACCTCATCCATCATCAGTTTATTTTGTGTCTCTGTCTCTAATGCATTGAGTGTAATTATGTCATTCAGATTGCTGAGCCGTCACAACAATGTAATCAGAGCATATCGGGGTACAGCGACAAGATTTTTCTTTATGCTTCAACTGTTCAATCAATAACTCATTAACACAAATATTTCAGTTTGCTTACTGTAAACAGAAGCTCTCATTGTGTGCCACATGGTAGGACTTTGCAGGCAATCGGAATTGGATTGTTTTATGCAACAAAAAAGCGTCGGCAAGCATTCAGAGATTTGGAGCGTTGGCAGATGGTGAAAGAAGTGTATCTATAAATGAAGTCAGGGCGGGGAGGGGGACAGGATAGTTTGACTTATTGGAAATGCATCATAAAGTCAGAATGTTATTACTTTGTTTTTAATTCCCATGGTATACAGTGGGATTTCCAATGATTTATACATAAAACTTAACCTGAAAAATATGAATGAAGACAAAGTCCTTGTTATATTGATTCCTGATTTTGCGCCACAGCAGCACCTCTAATTCATGAATTAGATTTGATTGGATCTCGTAAAATAAAATCGGATCATCTCTGCACTAAATAAAGATGTATTAAATACACTTTACATGATTTACTTTAAAGCATTAAAAGGCCACGATAGTTACGCGTCTTTTGACTCGCGTCATTGCTGATGAAGAGGTTGATGAAGGATTATGACCACATAGTATTTCCAATAGATGGTTATCAATCATCTCTTTGTGTTTCAGGGTTTACAGGAGAAAAAGGGATCCATGGCAACCAGGGAATTAAAGGGTCTGTCGGGGTCAGCGGTCTTCAGGGAGAAAAAGGAGACATCGGACCTGCTGGTCCCAGAGGTATGTTTTTTATTCTTTGTATTAATCAATACTGTTACGTCCCCTTTCCCGTCTAGGGGATAAGGGGGGAACGAACACAGGTCAGTCCAAAGAATAAAGGAAGCAAAGTCAGAAAATAAGAGTAACGAAGAAACAATATTTATTCGACGCTGGCGGTTCACAACACAAAAGAACAGGTTCTGTCACGTGGGAGAGATTGGGGACAGCTTGTGATCGTGCCAAACAAATAGAAATCAAGAAAATAAAACTAGGCCTAGCTCTCTACCTCTGGAAATAAACAAACAAAATGGCTTCTCTAACTTCTCTACAAAAGATTGATCAAAACATATACAGAGGGAGCACCGACCAATAACCTAGTGTTTCTAGACACAAAGTACCTACGTGTCTGCACCAGTGTACAGGGTACCCCAAACTTACCTACTGCCCTCAACCTCTCACCACAAACCTTCCACCTGTCAGTGTGCATTCAGGAATGAACAAACAAAATCCGCCCCGAACTCTTCCGACCTCCTCCTTTTAAAATGGCCGACCGTCTCGCCGATTGGCCTTCACAGGTGGCAAACAATTAGCCAATAGAAACCTGTGGGGGAAAACAAGAGGGGAGGGGAGAACACAACACTGACACGTAGCAAATACATTTTATAGTCCTTAATTATAGCTTATTTACTCTATATAAGCTAATAACAGCTGATTTTAGCTCATTTCTGTCTTGATGCATTGAGGTCAAGGCCACAAATGTTTATCTAGAAAACATATTGAAGCACAAGAACATACAGTACAGATTAAACATTAAAATCAGAGTAGTACTTTATGGGGTAACAGTAGTAGTCACATTAAAGTCACTTACTCACTCACCCAACAGTTCGTCATTCACTAGTCAGTAGAAAAGGCAGCTGAATCTTGTCAACACGTTCACAGCTCAAATCATTTTAGACTTTTCGGATGGCTGCTTGTAGATGTTGACTTTTTTCTGAGTAGAAAATCCCTGAACAGGAAGTCTTCAGCACAAAGAAGTCTTTCACACATCGTCCATCACTAACAGGTGGTTTATTTTAACACATATAACCATTACAAAATCAACTTTAAAACCATTCATATATTTTTCATGAATATATTTTTCTAATTCGTCAACACATATATAAATAGCTATATTGGCATTACAATGATCCATATGGACAAGGCCTTAAATTTGTTCAAATGGAAAGTTTGTTTTTATTTTCCTGACATAGTTAAAGGTATTCAGGGACCCATATGCTTTTATAGAAAGCCAATGCCTCTTTAGGAGTTTAACTGAGCCAATCATTATTATATATGATACAAATTCCATAAGCCAAGCAAAACAGCTGAAAAAACAATTATGCATTGTGAGAAAAATTCAGGAAATTCTTCACCATGACGTATTTCCAGTAGTTTTCCATTGCAGACGATAAATATATATTTCTTTGACATGAGCGTTCAAGATTTCGAAGTCGACACGAGTATAAGATGCCAACTTTTAGAATTGAAAATATTTTGAACACACGATACCTCAATGACCTCATGCTACAATTTCTGTTTCTCTTTCTTTCCTTTTCTTCCATCCACTGGTCCATCTATTTATCCACACCAGTCTATATCTACATAAACCCTCAGGGTGTCAATGTTTCCATTCTGGCATCAGCAGCTGGACAGCGCCAACAACAACAAAAACACACACACACAGAGTACTGCTGGGGAAAAAATAGCCTTGACAAATATAATAATACACTGTAGTCTTTTTTGTGTCATCATGGCATTGTGTATGTATGTGTGTATACTGTGTATATATATATATATATATATATATATATATATATATATATATATATATATATATATATATATATATATATATATATATATATATAGTGTGTGTGTGTGTGTGTGTGTGTGTGTGTGTGTGTGTGTGTGTATTTGCCAACAGCTGTTGCTGATCAGAGTTGGATTTGGCTTAAATAGCCCATGTTCGAGTCCCACTCTCTCTTGGCCAGTAACTCTCAAAACCTTGGCCCGAGCTGATCTGTTGTCTTTTGTGTGAGCACATGGCTCAACATTCTGCACCAGACTCCACCCAAGCTTTAATGCATTTGCTGCTATAACTGTTCTGGCCGTACTATATGTGTGTAGGTGCACAACTATGCAGTGGCCTCCAATAATATATATGTTGAAGACAAGCAATTGGCCTTTAAAGTCTTAACTGGAAGCAACTATGAAACAGTATTGGACAAAAATTGTAAAAAAAAAATTTAAAAAAGTGTGCATTGAAAAGGAAACTGGATTTTTAAAATGTAGACTAGCTGTCAAATTAGCTGTCCCTCATGTGAGGAAGACTTATAAAGTATAACAAAAAATGAATAACCTGAATGGCTTCATCAGACAACCAGTTTGTATTTTTTGCAGACTACATTTATGGGGCTTTATCAGGGGTCTGTTTCAGCACTGCTTACCCACAGATCTAAATTAGCATCATATTACGCATCATGTCACTTGTGTCGGTGAAATGAGAAGAAAAGAAAAAACGAGAGGAAATGTTCTTTTGTTGTAAATCATAGTTTGCATGTTTTGACTTGGTGTAACAAGCCTCTGATTTGTTTGGAGTGAAAAGGTTAGCTCAGGCAGCAAAAGCCACCATGGCTCAGCAAACATGAAAAGAAATGCACCCTCAGAAAGGATACTCTGGTACTGGCGACATTGTTTTGTTGACAAGTTAATTGTGTAAAGATTTGAAAACATCACACAAATTTGTATTTTCCAAGATAAATGGAGAGGATTTGAAGAAAACAAGGTTCTTTGCGGGTGTTTGGGCATCTACACTCTGGCAGTTTACAACAATGTCTGTCTGTGCTTCCACCCATCTGGGGTCTGGTTGTGGGCTTAACAAACCAGCAAAGGGTGAAGAGTTTGTAGACCTTCTGATGTGAACGGGGCCTCAGCGGAAGGCAGTTGCTCAGCTGTGGATACTAAAAGCTACTAATATGTAGCTGGTTAGCATGCCAGCATTTGCTAATTGGCACTGAGCACAAAGTACAACCGAAGCTGATGGGAACAACATTATTTTTGGAAGTATTTATAATATCCATGGACATATAAACCATCTGGTCGCACTAGAAGAAAAGTCAGGGTTGCCTCATAGTCATTAGGATTCACCCTCTGGGCACCATGAGCAATGCATCCAATAGTTGTGGAGATAAATTGGTGGACCAACAGACTAACTTCTCCATCCATACAGTCCCTAACATGGCTAAAGTTGTTAATTTGTGAAGCTTTAGGATCTTAAACATCACACATTTACTCATAACTGCCATTTATCGCCTTTACTTGTGCCGTTTGAAATCAAATGCCTCAGTTGTCTCTGGTGGCTTAGCAGTAGCTTACCAGTGTGTTTGGGTTTTCCTGTTATTTAGTTGTTAAGGATGTGGTCAAGATGGAGGACACTGGCAGCTGAGACCCGTTACAGGCAGGGTGTGGTGTGTGATACACTACACACACATACAGTAACACATGGGACAGAGTGCCACCTCGCCTGGCAGCTGCCTCTGTGGTCTGGGATGTGAAATTAAAATCAAAATTAAGGGAGGGATGAATTCCCACTTGAAGCTGATCCTCTCATAACTTCATGGCAAAAACAGACTTGTGGTTTCTAACCTCATGGATGAAAATTAGCAACAAATGGCACTGAAATAGACCCTCTATTGCTTTAGAGGTTATTCCCTAAATTTGAAATATAATCATATTTTAAAAACCAAAACCGATGAGAAACAGATGTTTCCAAGATGCTGATTGGAGGTAGGTGTCATGCTTAAACATACTGTAATTTAGCAGAAACCACAAATGGGAGGATTTTTTTCCTCACATTTATTGAGCTGTTTTTCAACATGCAAACATCTACACTGCAAAGACACTGCAAGAAATGACTTTGACACTAGTACCTTTATTTCAGTTCTACGTCTGTCCACTCTTTTTCTGCTCCCTCTATTTCTACCTCCCTCACCTCACATAAAAACATTTAACCACAACCTTTAGAGTTAAATTAAGCACCGGACGCAGGGTGGGTGTCCTCTGAGTTTTCATATTTTATGCCTATATCACAAGGCAAGATTACAGGGCAGAATGTTTTACGTCCTGCCTTAAAATCTAAACCTGTAGACGGTTGAGATGTTTCTGTCTCAGTTCACATGACTGCCCCCATGTGTGCTATGTTGTGGTTGCCACTGTCTGAAGACGGTACACATTATTGGTTTTGGTTATGAGTGTCGTGTTCAACTGATGAATAGGTCCACCATTGTTGGTATTCTTTATTGAAAGGTGCAATGTGTGAAATCTGGCCAGAATTGTTATTTAAAAGTTAAAATATGCCCTAACATTATCAACAGAGTGTTAGTTGTTGACGTCAGGTCAAAGACGTCAATGTCTTGTGTTTCAGAGATATCTACTGAAATGAGAACGCTCAGCTAACTAACTTTCTGTTGCTGCCGAAGCTGCGGGTCGTTTTCTCATTTCTGACACTTTGGATTGAATTCAATAAACAAACTATCAAAGCATACACTGACCATGCAGCCCTGGTTAGTGGCACAAACACACAGACGGCTCACAGAAATATACGCTGACAATATACTACTAAACAGCAGTGTTATTCTGACCTGCTCTTTGAGTTTCAGAAGTCTGGTTGAATGTTGCGTATTCTTACCCTGCTGTTAAGTTAGTTGTTGGCTTTTTTTTAAACAACTGATGACTGTAAATTTAGATTGTATATAGACCCAATAGAAAAGGTAAAATGCTGCACCCTAAACTCACATTTTGATTATGTTTTACTGCCATTACGTTATTTTAAGTGTGTTGTTAAGAGTGATTGTTGTGTTTGATTTGTTTCTGTCAGAAATAACCTAAATATGATACACTTGTTCTGTCTGTGTGATTTCCAGTTTTTTTTTTCTGTTTGTCTTCAGGTGACAGAGGAGAAAGAGGGTTGAAGGGGGAGCGAGGAGACAGAGGAGAGAAAACGGGTAAGAGCTGATGTGTAAAGGAGTGAGGAAAGGAGTGACAAACAGAAAATGGATGATTTCTGTTCTTCTTATCATCCAAGTTTGATTTATTCGTCATTGTAAAACACAGGGTTTCACAATCAAATGTAAGTTGTAGCTTCTTCATGCTACAAATGCGTAAAACCTATCCACAAATATTTAGATTAGAATAGGATAAAGTAAAAAGTATTTTTTTCTCTTTCTACTATTCGATTCTAAAGTGTGTTTCCCCTGTGACCACCAGCAGCCCTCCCCAGTCTCCAGGTCTTTAGGCCGCATTTGAAACGCAGACAACAATGGGCTGAAGGAACCTTTTAGTTCCTGAACAGTAGTCCCTGGACCTGAATTACCAGGAACCTCTTAATGGCTACAGTAATTCCAAGTCTCTCTTCTTTTTTCTTTGTGACTCCATCAATGTGCTGCTTGCAGACCGCCGAGTAGAGAGTCAGTTCATCCAATGTGGTCCAACAGTAAAGTGAACATGGTCTGCTCAAAGATTCAACACTAAAATTAAGTGTTTTATAGACTTTTTTTTGCAGAAAACCAAGTTGTACCAACTTATGTTACGATGTTTCATTTCCAGTGAAACTATTTTATATTCTTGCCACCAGCATCATCTTCTCCCACTAAAGAGTTTTATGTGAACATCAGTAGAAAGGTTTTTATTCTCATGCTGCTTTGATGAACTGTCATTCAGCAACACACGCAGACACACAATATGAATATACACTTTGAACATTAATTTAACAAAGCTACTGTTCACATTTCGCTGTGGGCACAGGATGAATATTTGATGATCATACTTGTTTTCAAAGCCTTGTCACCTTTGTGTAGCTTTTAAACTTAAAGTATTATAATGACAAACAACATTTGGATAATCTCTGTGGAGAAGCTGCATTTTGTTGAAGCAGAACATTTTGATCAGATAGTGCAAGGAAAGACAGATAAATGTGTCCCTGAACTGTTAGGATACATCATAAGTGATCGGATTTTCATGTAAACAACAGCAACACCAGATTGTATAACTGATTTCACATTCAACATTTTTAAATCAAGGATTTCTACAAAAAAATGTCTGAAAAAGCATAATCAAATAAAAACTGTAAAATATAAATATGCTACCCTGAACGGCCATGCAGTAAAGAACCACTGCTGTAATACAGGCACATATATCACTGCACAAAATCCAAAATTGGCAATATAAACCAGAAATTTACGAGCTGATGACTTTACGGGCCTCATAGATCTCTGCCACACCTAATGTGTTGGAAGTTTCAAGGATCTGCTTTTCTTTTTCACCGTAATCTCACAGTTTCCAACACTTGATGAAGACCCACATGGCTTTGTGTGCGTCAAAAGGGCTCGAAAACTATTATACATGTATACATATGTCCTGTAAGGGTAAACCGAAACCTCTTACAAAACCACCAACCTGAGAGAAAGAAAAAAACATTAATGACCCGCAAAACCACAGACATTTCTTTATTAGCCACAAGTGTTGCTCTTCCTTCGTAACATCAGGATGTTGTTTCTCAAATAGACATGGACCCCCGCCCGTTTTGTTCTGCCTGTTAAAGAAACGTCAAGCATCCATTCTTTCCTCACATCATTTACAAGACACAAATCTTTGAGGTTTCAGAGAAAGAACGGCAGACTGAGGCCACATGCTGCTGGCTGTCAGAAAAATGGAATCGCAGCCTCCCTTTCTTGTCAAAAAACCTCATGTGGCAGACTTATGGTTTGATGCATGACTCATCAAAGCATACCATTGCATACCGATATGATCGCTTACCAGAAGGAGCAGCAGAATGAGTGACCCAAAGCGACTGAAGTTTTGTCTGTGGGAAAAAAAAGGACGTTGGTCCACACATGTTGGGTGTTAAGACAAAATGAACCTGCCATACAGGATGTTATGTCAATGAAAGGATCAAAATCGTTACATCGTTTAAAACCACGACAGCGCGGGAACATTTTTTTTTTTACCATAATGCAGTTTACAGTTTGCATACCATATATACTGCTATGCTACATATTGACTGCATGGTGTCTAGTCTTCTAACCATAAGCAATTGATGGTGGTGTAAAAAGACGTGTCATACTCACTGCATTCAACTTCCTGGTCCAGCAGTACAGTGACTCTACTCGTTATTAATACCTGTTTCACATTTTGAGAGTGAGTGTTGGGTCTCAAGAAGCATGCACTAAATCTAGTAAAGAGCAGGACAAAGCTGCTAATATTAACCTCATAAAGTATCCGAAAAGTGCGTAAACCCTTCAAACTAATATACCTGAGGTGGCCTGGATGTAGGTTTAAGCTACTTAGCTGGACATACTAAAGATGCTGGCTTATGTTAGAGCAGATATACACATTTGAATCCATTTGCAATGTTGTAAATCTCTAATGGTTCCCTGAATTCAACAAAAAAAGGGATAAGAATATCATGTACTGTTCTGTATCACTTAGTTTAGGCTATGACATGAAATATGTCTGACATTAGTTGAGGCCAAAGTCCAACAATTTCCCTATTATAATTCCTCAAAGACGTTTTCCTATGTGTATGTAACCTGTAACAAAACACCACATTTTTCATTTTTGGGGCATTTTGTGTAATTTTCTCTTGACAGTTGACTTATTACAAGAGCTATTGGAAGTGAAGCTTACACACCCAACCACATTCACACATAGATATAGCTCTTGCAGTTTGATCTCGAGGGTCCAACACTTAATCGGTTGTTTTTACAATGGAATTGCGCAGCTACATGGATCCAAATACAAATGATTTTTGCTTGGGACTAATGAAAACACGGTGTTGTTGTTTTTAAGCTAAAAGCTCTCCTTGGTGTTACTCTCCAACATCCCCACTGAGGAACATAATCACAGATCAGACAATACATATCTACTTACTGCTCTTCAGTTCTCACGTATTATTTATGTTTTATTTGCTGAATTCAATTATCTGTTTTCTGGAACAGAACATCCCGGCTCCCCTGCAGTGCAGTTTAATCAAATTGTATTTATTTCTAATTTGCAACTGCAGCTAAGCAAACACACATGCAGAAATACTCATGCTGAGAACACTTTAAAACACTGAGGTCAGTCTTTAATTTGTTATTTTATCTGCAGAATCAGACCCAGATGGACCCTTTCATCGATCTTCATTTGAATGATCCAATATCGATTCAATCTTTAAACCCGTTGGTCCTGCGAGGCCAAATCCTGGTTCTGGTTATTGCAACGAGACCTGCATGTGCGAGACTATAGCGAAGCTCAGTTGAATCATAATATGACGGGAGCTGCTACACTGAAGTCACCACCAGGCTGTAAGGCAAATGTCTGGTTGCAATTTATATTTAAAAACTATGAAGACTGAAAAGAACTGGACATAATATGTGCCAAATTGAGGTGAAATACTGTGGAAATACCACAAATCTCAAATGCTACCAATACAATTCAGTAAACATTCATATTTTTTTGTAATGCTCCAGGTTAGATGGTTCCTTGTACAATTTACTGATGAGAATCTCTTTAATATCCAAGTAAAATGGGTATTGTAACTGAAATATCCATAATTTAATCGATATTGGGAAATCTTCTCATCTTTTTTAGTGACCTTCAGAGGTGTTTTCAGGCCGCCGTTGGACAGACTAACTCGTTCCAGTCTTTACGCTAAGCTAAGCTAACGGTTTCTGGCTAGAGCCTTATATTTACCAAACCGATATGAGAGTTGCATCAATCTTTTTAAATAATTCTCAGCAAGAAGGTAAAGCATTTTTCTCAAACTGTCACTTGTATTCAGTAGTATTCAGGTGAAATGCACCTCATTGATTAACACGATTATAATCATTGCTACATTACGTTTCAAATCCGTTAAGAGCCTCTCAAACGTTTATGAATAAATTATTTTAAAAAAACAGGGATTTTTAAGTACTATTAAATATATCATATCCCTTCACTTGACTTAAAAGCAAATAAGGGTAATTCCAAAAATGTCAAACTATGCTTTAAAGTGTAAAACAAAAGACCACATGAGAGACACACTGGTTTCAAAATGTACCTGTATGGTACACAACATTTTTAAAGTGCAAGACTGGCAAAGAAAATCAAATTAGAAGCAAACAAATGATGCTATACAGGAACAAGAGTCAAAAGAAGAACACATAGAAGTCACAAGAAGAGCGAACCACGTGAAATACAACAATGAGGAGGGGATTTTCTGAACAGCTGTGGCTGGTTAACTGTTGTCCTGAAGCCATTCAGTCCTGTTCGGTCCAGACCCGTCTTGCCTGCCAGATCAACATTAGTAATAAGCGATCACTCCCTGTTCTGGACTTCTTCATGTATCGACAATCCGGTGTTGGATCTCCCCCCGGCCTCTGAGGCTTGAACCAACCCCCAACACTTGAAGCTGGCTCATCTGGTTTCCCCGGGTTATTTTATCTCATGCACGAGAAAGGTAGACGGCTTGTTGTCCACATTGGTGAGTTTATGGTGAACCTCTTTGTTGGCGGTCTCAGGTGAACATGAGAGCTGTCAGACTGTGAGGAGACAGGATCAGTTATTTATTATAGTTATTATTATTATAGTCTTATTTCATTTTTATTTTAATCCAAACAATTACATTGGTGATTTTGGCATGTTGATTTTCTATGACATTTAAAGACAGTTTGGAAACAAAGGTGAATGAAACCAGAAAATGGTTTCACCAAACAATGAGCTGCTCTTATCTACTGTTGCTCGGCCTGTGAAACTTTTTAGTTTAGTCTCTAAAATCACACGAGAAATATTTGTCACTTGCAATTGTCACTAAAATGTCCTGACTGGGACACTGCTCCAAAAACCTGAATGCATCGCTCCCACGCCTCGGCTCTGCTTGCATACCTGCCTGTCTGGCTGGCTGGTTGATTCAAGGCTTTATACATCCTCTAACATAATATAAAATGGTATAAAGTGATAGCATAGCCTGCAAAAAACACTTTTCATTTCATTTTCTGTATTTTGCTGACTGACTGATGCTAAAGTTGCATTTTGATCCATGTAAGGAGAAGAATAAAGAAACAACATTGTTGTTGTGGAGTTACTTTAGTGTTATAACACAGTGCGATGAGGAAAATGTATGATTATTTGGTTTGAACATCATCCTTGTTTGGGTGCATAGCTTACACAAGTAGCCCATACAAGGAAACATTTACACTTTAGTGGTTGTATTTGAACTATTTTAAGAGAAAAGGCTTTAAGGAGAAGGGTTAACCAATTGTGTTTGGAAAATATAACTATCTTGGGTAACTGTTTGGTTTGGGGTTGCTGGAGTGTAAACCTCTCCAAATCCAATAAACAGGACAAAGCCTCCGTAGATTATATGGCATCCAGGAAAACATCATGTATAACCCCACACAATAATGTAATATTAGGACACAACAGTAGTCATGCTTCTGCCTGATTTCTCTCAACATTTCTGGCAAAATACATCAAGTTCACTTCCACCACATAATTCAGCACTAATACAGTATGTTGCCATACAACTCTTCTATGTTTGCTTGTATTTTTTTGCATTTTCTCTGAAGACAACAGTCTACATGTACTGCCTCCACTCAGAACCTTTGCTCTTGTTTTTATATCCTGACAAAGACGCCTTCCTGTACCTAATTTAAAATGGCTATTTGGCAACACCGTGCATTTGTTAACACAGGCTAGTAGCAAAGTCCAGGGATTGATTCTTAGTATTCTTCCTTTTATCTTATTATCACTTTTGTATGGGTTTACAGTTCAAAGACAAACATATTTTTAAGTGAATTGGAAACTCTGAAGTGCCCTTATGGGTCAGTGGTTTTGTGTTTTATGACGCATTCATGTTCGGGAGAAGTGGTCACATTTGCAGCTGCCTCATTTGTGATTCCTTGTTGGAGGTATTGTTGATTTCTGTTCTTTGGATTTCTCCTATATGGTAAAAATAACTAAAGAGGTATAAAAAAAAAGTCTGCAATCTAAATAAAATCCAATATTAACACAAATTCAGTTAATTCAGCTGATAATAAAATAATTATACAGGATTTGTCAGTATCCTGTTTCTCCTAAACAAAAGAAACAAGATAAAAGCAGTTCATTTACATTTGTTTTTCAATGACTTGAAAACTAGTATTCAGGGTAACTTTATACCACCATAACTATATATTACTATATGCAAAAAATATGCATCAAGTCTGTGGGAAAAATTGTTTTTCTGCTGCTGTTGGAGCGGATTTTCTGTCTGGTGGTTCATTTAATGACATATAAAAGTAAAGTATCCTGTTTAAAAGAGTAGTTCACCATTATAAGACGTATTAATATCTGTGGTACTTCTTCATCTTCGTGCCAGCAGAGTCTTCCAGATTGTACCCAACTTAATAGGAATTTAAAAAAGAGGGACTGTTTTGTATTTGACGAGTTAACAAATAGTTTCAACATCTGTTCCAGGTAATTTAGTACTCAATTACTCATTCCTTTCTGAAAACTAAGTATGTGCTATTCTAGCACTCATTGCTTTCCTCTCTTTCAGGCACTTTAAGCCTGTGGAGAAAAAACAGGAGGTTGACAGTACACCTCATTTCTGGTTTAAATTTGCTGATTTTCTGCAAGAATGTAATATAAATATGTGCAGCAGATATGATAGTATTATGTTATGGTAGGTATTAAATTATGATGGGCTAGTGAGTGCAAACTACTTGACTGTCTAATGAGAGTTAAATGGTACACAGTTTGAATTTATGATGGTCTGATGAGACTAATATCCTGTCCAGATAATGTGTCTGGATCTACTCGCCAGCTCTTTGTCAACAGTCTCACTCAGCGAGCATGTCCTAACACAGAGGAGTGTGTGTGTGTGTGTGTGTGTGTGTGTGTGTGTGTGTGTGTGTGTGTGTGTGTGTGTGTGTGTGTGTGTGTGTGTTTACAAATGTTCTCTCTGCGCTCGATAAGGTGATAAATCAAGTCAATTATACGGCATAGTTTCAGGAATACGAGATGTACACACACACACACACACACACACACACTTCAATGTGATTATAATAGTATACGTTCCTGTATGCAAGTTCTTGAGCAAGGAAGTTCAACTCTGAATCCAGAAAACTGGCTCAAACCCAACACAATAGAGAGTTTATCATCATGTTGTATTTTAATAGTTAATATGTTTTACTGTTTATTAGGTTTTTAGTACTCTGATACATATTGAGTTAAAATCAGATATTTGATAAACGTGTGTACATGACAAACGGATATTAGCAAGATGCTCCCACGTGTTGTATATCAGATTGCTGCATGTTTCACAATGAAAACAGAGTAATGAAACAAAGTGTGTTGCTGTTTTTATTGATATATATATATATATTCTAGAAATGTGGTGGTAATTTAAAGATTAATTCAGATTCAGTTTTATTGCGATAAACACGGTTCAGATTTTCAAGTTTGGATCTCCCAGTTTAAAGGCTAGAAAGAGAATGAGAAAGTAGTTCAGAGGAAGGCGCCTCTACATACGTACATCCCTTATTCTCACCCTGATGTCTTTTACTATACATGCAGTGTTTCTACTGTACCTTCACAGCGCTCTGTCTAAAGTCTCTTTCTGCCTCTGCTGCGATTTAAGGATTGAGAGTAGCTGAATCCCACAACTTTGCATATAATAACATCGTCTGTGAGACGGCGGTTTGATTCTCACAAAGCTGAATCTTATGTGAATATGATGGATGTAAACTTACAATAAATTAGTAGATGTCCAACAATGACTTGCAGTGCAATCTTTGTATTACATTTTTAATTTTAGCTTTACTTCCTTATACTTTCACTTCATTTCTGATTATTTGTGTCTCAATACACACAATACTTCCAATTTGGCGTGTATTGTGCATTTTATGGTTTTTGACATGTATTATATTGTTGACCTTTATATTGGATTTTCCTAATGTAATTAGTAATCTACATTTTCAGAGAAATAGTTCTACAATGTGGGAAATAAGCGTATTAGTTTTCTTACGTAGAGTGATATGAGAATGTTGATACCACTCTTGTGTTTGCTTATTAAATATGGAGCTACAGCTTCACTAAAAACATCATATTTGATTTAATGAACCAAAACAAAAAGTGTAAGAACAGAAGTTGTGGATTTATGATTTCTTTCGTAACCTGGACTAGTGGCTTGCTGGAGTTTTGTCCAACAAGGTGACTTGTTTACTGATGCAGGAACTTTCAAAGATGTTGTGAATTTCAAAATCTTTCAACCGGTACTCTGACAAATTCCACTGATTATTGCCAGTATGATCATTATGTTCAGATGATGGTAAATAATTGCAGAAAAATTACTTCCAAAAAATGACAGCATATGGGAATCATTTTATTTCTTTTTCTTTTGGAATCAAAGACTATTTCTGTGGTTTCTGGATAAAAACCGTCTGTTGCAGAATGTTGGAAACAACCTATTCATCTCCGCTTGTTGTCATATTGGTTTGATTTACAAGACTTTATTAAACTCCTAAACACTCGCAATCATGCCAACAAGTGCCGGATAAAGAGAGACATGTGTTCTTTAAATGGATTCATATTGGAATAAATAATAAATACTACATATATCTGCACACTAAGGAGCATGATGCTGTTTGTACTAACCTTTTATCTCTTGGAGGCTCCAACAAACTGCTTCCAAAGTTCATGCGTATTTGTATACATATTGCCAAACTTCACATTGCATGCAGATCCTTATGATTATGTTATGTGTGTGTTGCAGTGGAGGAGACCCTGGTGCGGCTGGTGAACGGTTCAGGTCCTCACGAAGGTCGTGTGGAGGTTTTCCACGAACGGCGCTGGGGGACGGTGTGTGACGACGTCTGGGACAAAAAGGACGGGGACGTGGTGTGCAGGATGCTGGGCTACCGAGGAGTGGCTGAGGTCCATAAGACCGGACGCTTCGGACAGGGTAAGAGATTAAGAGATGAAACATACACAAGCTTTCCTGGTGTGTTTTCCTGCCGACCTTGCAGCCATTGGATTCATCTTATGTCTGTAGGATCCAGAACTGGCAGATTTGGCAGAATTCTTCGATATTAAATGGATCAACAACTATTAGGATGCTGACTTTTTACCTGGAACATTCAACTCTATGCTCAATCTTTTAAAATGTTTAGCCAACACGTGTATATTTGAACCACCTTACAAAGGCATCTAGTTTATTCTCTTCAACAAACTCACAAAGCTAACATTAGCACAGCTGTCAAGCAGAAACTGATAGCATCTGCAGTTGCCATTCAGCCTCATCATCCAAGATGTGAGTCATTCATGCGCCGCCCAAAGCTCAAACCCTGATGATGAAAAGTATGCAAACACAGGCATTCAATAAACATTAATATAATGATAGCAAACTGTATTTATGTTGCATTTTTTATGCACAAAATGCAACTCAAAGTGAGAATGATTGTCTTCTCTTTCTTTTATTTTGTTTTCAGTTGAAACAAAATCTGAAATAATCTTAATTGTGTTCATTATTTCAGTAAAAAGGGAGCTCTTTGCTCATATGTGTAAATGTGGGAAAACATCTGCCCCCACTTACATTTGCATGAAGGCATTAAATGTCTGCATAGTTGCAAGGATCCATGAGAGTCCATAAAACGTACATTTTGTGCTGCAAAGACGTCTGTGATGCACCGCACAAACTTTATGACCTCAAGACTCATGCCTTCAAGGAAAATATGTTATCTGTAAACATCTATCTCAGGGACGTTTCTGCTACGATGAACAATGCAGATAAAAACCAAATGCTCTCTAGATCTTAAGTAGTTCATAAAACAAAAAACACAGATTTAGTGAATGCATCAGCTGTATTTAAAGTAAACATCAGTATCAACTACAGTAAGATGAATAAGAATAGATTCTATTATGATTATAAATCTCTTTAAACTCATTCTTCAATCAAGACAGGAAATAAGTTTTAAAAAGTGTCCCGCTGCACATATCCATGATGAAGTTTAAAGATGGAAGTACTTCAGATTTTTACTAACTGTGCATTTTCTGTGCTGTTGGTTTTACCTGCAGTAACAATGCCCTAACAGGCTGCAGGGATTAATATTAAGGTTTTATGGGGAAATTCATGCGAGCCAGATGTCGTCAAGAAAGAGTCTCAGGGGTCATATCTCTCTCCATTTTATTTCATTCACTAAGTCGGACTTACATCTTTCAGAGTCTCTGTCCAGGCAGAGTTGTTACCAATAAGTCTTTTTGGGGAAACATGCCTTTGATTCAGGGGACGACCTCAACAGCAGTGAAGAACGTCACGGCTGGATCCAATTTAAGACTATCTGCCATTCAAATACATCTTTTCAGATGAGACAATCACCTTTAACTTTATATATTCAGAAAATCTTTTATGGCTTTCCCGGCATTTCTCTGACACAGATTGGCCTCTTTTATGCCATTGCAGCATTTGACAGACACATTGGTCCAAAGCAACTTTGGGGGCAATTTGGGGTTCAAGACGACAACATTGCTATTAACGGCTGCGCTGCTGTACAGTCATGAGATGAGGAAAATCTAAATTATCAGGATAGCAAAAATAAATACCCAAGTCAAATTATTGCAATGCATATAAGATCCTTCACCAGTCCACCAGAACACAAGAGATGCAAGAGATTTATAATCTCACTTAGAGCCAAAAGAAACCAAAAAAGCTTGAAAATGTTTTGCAAGAACAAATAAGAACACATTGTTCTACTTGTGTTAAGTACTGCATTTTTAAGAATGCAATGCATATAAGATCCTTCACCAGTCCACCAGAACACAAGAGATGCAAGAGATTTATAATCTCACTTAGAGCCAAAAGAAACCAAAAAAGCTTGAAAATGTTTTGCAAGAACAAATAAGAACACATTGTTCTTCTTGTGTTAAGTACTGCATTTTTAAGAAAAACAAACCATAAAACGATGCCTCAGATATTCATATGTTTTATAAAACCTGTTTCCTTTTCCTAAATTTGAATCTTAACCATGTAATCATGATTTATGTGAGTTGCTTGAGATGTTTTATCTTCTTCTTTTTATTTAAATTACATATTTTTAATTAGCCTCAATATCACACATTTGTACGATCTGTACAGACTCTCGATTAAGAAAAAAAACAGAAAACCCACAAAAAACGTTATGGTGAAGACTAAAAGAAGTCAGAAACCAATAGATTGAACTTAAATGTATTTAGTATGGCCAAAATCACAAATTACTAATTTGCCTCTGAGAGCTTTACGTGTCCCGGGACCTCACATCGGAACAGGAAAACGCCCCTAAAAGACCTTAACGAGGAGAAAAAAGGGAAGAAACCTTCGGGAGAGCAACAGAGGAGGATCCCTCTATCAGGATGGACAGAAGCAATATATGGCATGTGTACAGAATGAACAATGTAACAGAGTTACAACACATTCAATGCACATATATAGATGTTGTGTACAGAATAAACCTACATAGTAAAATTACAGTATAGACAATCAAGGTGACAAAATGATGGATAGACTGTGAACATGTATGAGGAATAATTGTTCTCTTTGCATCTGTGAACAATGATTTCTATCTCCCATGACGAGAAGCAGAAAAACAGAGCTTGTCGATCAGTGAGAAGACACAGACATCAGCACTCAAAGAGTGAGTTACCGAGGTTAGAAAAAGGGCTCTGAAACAAATCCAGGACTTTTCTAGGGTCGTTTTCTGTCAGCACATTTATTCAAACAGCTTTTTAATCCTTCCAATCATTCTGATCTTTTCTAAATCAGAATCAGAACCATGTATTTGCTAGGTATGTTACACATACAAAGAATTTGTCTCGTGCCTGGGTGTTCCTTTAAAATCCCACACAGATGTTTTTGGGGGCTTCAACACTTATTTGTGATAAATTTCATAAGTAGAATGCGAGCGGTCTGAACCGCCCAGTGCAGTAAAAGTGTGTTGAGATCCAGAATAAACAATTTAAAGGTCCATGTCCATTAAAGCGAGTCCTGAGAAGGCCCAGCAGCTGAACAGCTGCGGCTCATGTTTTCCCCAGTGCATACCTTATTTCCATCCTGTGCACGCCTGCATGGAGACACGTGCGCCTGCTGCTTTGAAGATGTCAAATCTGCAGCCAGTTTCTCTTCTGTTAGGTTTAGTTGTGAAGCAAAGCAGGAATCTTGGAAGAATATTTATTTGCAGATATGAACTTTTAAATGCAACATTTGGATCAGATTTTACAAAGATGTGTATTGTTTGTGGACAAAAGAAATAATGTATATCCCCTTGTCCTGGAAGAGCTTTGATTCCCAACTAAAGTTTATTTAATTTTTGTTTATTTTCTCTTAATTTGATTGGGGGTCTGCGGATACAGAGGGCCATGTGTTGTACAGATTGTAAAGCCCTTTGACGCACATTTTAGATTTGGGAATTTTCGTCTGTGTCAATAAAATGAACCCGATTCAACTTACATTTTGTGAGTTTTGGTTGCAGCAGGCAGTTTATGTGTCCAATGATAAGTCTTCATACTTTCTCTAATTTTAGTTGTCATGTGGTTAAAAGTAGAACAGGCCAAGTTCAAACTGGCAGAACTGGAAACGGATCAGTTCCTAAACACTTGTTAGCATTTTTAGGGAACATATATACAGTCAGTCCTTCAAACACAATAACACACATGTAATGACGTCTCAGTGGTTTTGCAAAGCCTTAATGGAACAACGCAGCTTAAGTCATGACATTTCTCTTTAGCATTAAACATCTCTGATATGTCTGCACGGGCTCAATGTCACATGTGTTGCAGAAAAACAAACAAAAAATGCAGTGAATTATGCTTTTAATCATATTATGATTCTTTCACAGCGGACCCATGAGCTATGAGCTCGTCGAGACAATGCTTTGATTGATTCATCTCGCAGGCTTTTCAAACAATCAATCAAATATGGCGCCGGGTATTGTAGTAATATGATGCGTTTGTTTTCCATTAAAAGAGATTTGCATTTAACGGGATTGTTTAAAAGAAATTCAACTGGGAGGGGAATTTTCAGTGATACAAAGATGATGTACGAAAATCCCTTTACACCTCAAAGTTAAAGCCAACCGAGATGTTCGTTTGGTATTGTGTTGATAGTTTGTGTGTATCTCTTATTTTCATGTTCTTGATCACTTTTCATGAGACCTGTACTTACGAATAAACGTTACTGTACATAAAGACACACGAGAGCTGAAAAATTGCAGTTTACACATGAAATAGTTCCACATTGAAGAAATAAAGAAATTGATACTTAGTTTGTTCACTTAATATGTGGTACAGCTTGACGTAAATACTTATTATGATTACTATAAGTAGCTTATGTAGATAAATAATGAACAGTTCATCTCCACCTTTTTTATATAAACTACATTTGTAAGTCATGAATGTATCCCCTGTGGTACACAGCAGGCGCGTAAGTCAACATGGGGAAGCAGGAACACTCAGTTTGGGTGTGCTTCAGTATTAACTTTCAACTTTAAAAAGAATTTAGAAAATTGGCTCAGTTTACTGTTCCACACTAACATAAATCATTTTTTCAGATGGCCCTTATTAGGTGATAATTCATATTCCTTTTAAGTTGTCTTGATCTTGACAGTGCCTTGAACTTTTAGCCAGTTATGAGAATGGAAGTGGAAGACTAATAGGTTTGAATTATTCAAGTTCATGAGCCAGATGGCCTGAAGCTGAACCAGTGCTGTTAATTATACTTCTTTGTTGTATGTGCATTTAGATGTTGTGCTTTTTATCTTCCTCGTCCGTGACTCTGCCAACATCATGTTTGTTATATTGTTGGTTTCACTTCTCCGTCTCGTTTCTTCTGAGCACGACACTTTGTTTGAATCCCTCACTAACAGCCGAGTGATAAACAACTGTGACACAGAGCAGAGCAGCAGAGACGACCGTTACAAGACTCCAGATGTTGCTTTCGGGGCATTACTGATGAGTCAGCCTCTCTTCTCACCTACAGCACATAAATAAACTGCTTTATCAGCACTCGTATTCCTTCACAGCTGAGTACCATCTCCTCTGAGCCTCGAAAAGGTTTTGCAAAACTGAAGGGATTTTCTTGAAGCCCTCCAGTGAGTCACGGTTTTGCTATCAGGAACCAAAGTTTTATAGGGAAACAATACGGCCAAAAGCTCTGCTTTCCAGCTGGAACTGTGTATTTTGTTACCGGATACAATATTATCTGATCAACAATTCTGTGAGGAGTACTAGCTGTACGCACACTAATCCACGAGTTATGTCTCTGCATCTAATAACACGGGCCTTTAAAACCTTTAAACTCCTTATGACAGTTAAACCTTTTAACAAATAGCAGAGCAACAACTGAAGAATCATGTGTCTGGCCGAGACATTAGTACACAAAGTTCCCCGAACCCAAGAATCTACAACTAGCTCTTAAAATGTGGGAAGAGAAGAAGAACACAAGCTGCGTATAGATGCTAGAATGCAGACGTGTTACTGTGGGACTGAAGCGGGAAACTCCTGCTTTCTGCGTCCCACGACAGGAAATACAACGTCAGCGTCATCCACTGGGTTCAGGGTGTGTTTATGTTGAGTTTAAATGTGATTTCTAATCCATATAACAGTAGATAGGGTTTCTTCTGACCGAAACACTCGGTGTGGCGCTCTCATTCGTCAGCTGCTGGCTGCTGGAGCTGCGTGAGATTAACAAGCAGCTCCAGCAGCCAACATGGTCACTCTCATTGGCTGCAGTTGCTCAATTTTTTATACTTTTTTTGCATGAATGAGGCCTCACAGACGTCACTGAACGTCTGGACCGCTGATGTCGAAGTCCAGATGCAATTTGTATGCTATGCCTCTGTGCTGACGTCAGCCGAGGCCGGAGACGGTATGTTTTCGGGTCGTCCGTTCCATTCTCGTCATCGTGGTTTATCAGGAACACCGGCAGCGGATTTCTTCAAATTTGGCACACTCCGGTGTTGGTGATTAAAGGTCAAAGGTCACTGAGACCTCACAAAACACAAATCCATATGCTAATTAATTACTTGTGTCTTGGAAAAGGAAATTTGTCCACCATTATTACCGCCATCATACAAAACTATACTTTCTTTTCTTTCTTTTTTTCATCTTTAATTGTTTCTACTTTACCATAATTATTCCTGATAAAATACATAAACATTGTATTCATGTTAACTTCTGCACTCCTTTAACAAAGTATTAATAAAGAATCTGAATTGTTTTTTATAGTATATATATATATATATATAGTCAAGACTAGAAAATTTGCAAAATGTATCGGTTGAAAAATGAAAAGAGCTGCGCAGTGTTTAAAACAAGATGAAGATAACACTCCTGGTGAAGGTTGTTCCCTGCAGACACTACTCAGAAATACAGCCATGGGATTCGTGGATGTTTTAAACTTTTCTTTACAGAAGACCGAGTTTGAACAAAACAGGAACTATAAAAGCCAGACAGGAAAAACAAAGCAAATCAGATGGAAAGAAATCAAAAAATGAAACAAAACAACACAAAAGTCTCAGCATCATCAAGTGAAGCCTCCAAACCAGTATATTCACACAAGATGTGCATGATTCTCTGCAGCACTACCAACACGCTTTTTCAATCTCGTGGTTACTATAACGTGTCAGAAACACCCGTCTCTCCTCATCACAACCACCCCAGCATCCAGCTCGAGGTTTTCACTGAGAGTTTATCCAAACGATCCATTTCGTACACTACAACATATAAATCCATCCCTCCTTTGTGTGCAGGTACTGGTCTGATCTGGATGGACGACGTGGCGTGTGAGGGGGCCGAAGACACCATCCACCAGTGTAAGTTTTCTGGCTGGGGCAAAACCAACTGTGGCCACGTGGAGGATGCTGGTGTGACGTGCCTCGTTTAAAAACCTTCCTGATCCTGGCACCGCTGCAGCGGCCGCGCGTCTCCTCAAATGGTGCCTTCAACTTCCAAGAGACCACAAGGACACCGTCCTCCCATCGGCAGGGGGGTCACCCTTTTTTACCTGCAAGAAAAGTGACAAACTTCCTTGAATCTGCAGCTTTCTTAGAAGTTCATGACTTAACATTTGATTGTTTTTGCTACGAGACTGAATCATGGGAACAAAAATAAAATGCAAACATTTTTGAGCATCTTTGAGCAAACCACATGATCTGCGGATGACGGCACGACGGGACTTTTCATCGGACTGAATCACAGAGCTCACCTGTCTTCAGTGAAGGCCGACGGTCAGCTTGCAGAGGCTCCATCTGTCCTCAGAGGCTTGTCTGGGTGCAGGTTTTCTGTTTCAACCTCCGGTGTGGATTAGAAGCGAATCCAACAGCTTCACCCTTCCAGAGTCTTCCATCGTCTTTCAAGTTTCTGAAACGGCACATAAAGAAACATTGACAAACTGATTCTTCATTTACAGGCAGCTGCTCTTCACAGTATTATGTAGGAATGGCTTTTGAGTGATGATAAACATACACAGTGTTGCCTTATTATACATCATATAGAGTTATTGATGATCTACTTTTGATCTACTTTTTAAGGTGGCCTGTGGAGTTCGATGTTCACATACAAAAGTTCTGTTTGCATTCAGTGTTACTCACCAAAACACATTGTGTGTATCCCAAATGTGGAGTACATTTCCTTCCTTGTAAATCTATTTTTTTTCTTCCTATTTTCAATCATGCATTGTTTACATTCATGTTTGCTTGCTAACAGTCTTCTTCTTCTTCTTTGGCTTTTGTGCATTATTACCGAACCTACGTTTTTTTAAACTAATCTATATTTTTTCACTTTATAACCAGAGAAATATTACCAACAGTAAATCAGAGCTCATTGTTTTGTTATTTTCCAGCTCTTAAATTACACCCTCGTCAATCTTATCTCCAGCCACAACTGTCAGTCAGGTGTTTTCAGTCAAAGAAAGCTCTGACATATGTTATGTTGTGTTTCCTGCATAGCAGCAAAGGACAGGCACAACACGTTAGTAGCAAGCTGCTGAGTTAAGTGGAACATTTAGCATCTGAGGAGACATATGTCTGAGTCATTTTGACCTCAATACCAACACGTCTTTGCAAATCCCCAAAACAGTGTTCACTCAGTGCTGTATTTTTTTATGAAAATGGTGGGGGGGAAATGCAACTAATGAAGATTTTGGAAAAGGTTAATAATGGTTACTGCATTCAACAAATGAAGTGACTATGAAGAATAGAGAGCAGATGAGTATGTACAGATGGTCTCTTGGACGCCAGCCCTGCACACTTTATGACTGCCCGTTTTTACTGCCAAAGGTGGTGTTGTTTCAGCATTAATGTATCTATGATGCACTCACCAAACCAACCATAACAGACAAGCTTTTACTTTAGATGTTTATGCCTCTCTCAGTGGGGATTTAATCTTTACGGCTGCTCTTCAATCCAAAAAGGCAGGTACCTCGCAGGTGTCCTCACAGGAAACCTGTCTCTTTACCGAGTCATGTTTTATATTTAAAGAGGCGAAACATTTTTTAGTGAACCTTCAATTTTGGCAATTGAAATTCCCTCTGCTCCTATATTTTGTCGTGAAATGTGTCTGTGTAAGCTCAACAAAACTTCAAACAAGTCAAAAATTGTCTGGCCCCACTATATTTGTATGAAACTTATTGAATTTGACATGATATGATAGTTGAACAGATGAACAGTTTGTGTCCATGTGAGGGAGGAAAAAAACGTTTCTCTACCTCATGTTCAAGTGCCTTGGTGTTTCTGTTTTAAACCACAGAAGAAGACAAATTAAAGAGGGAGATAGATGGGAGAAAGGCATTCTGGGAAAGGGAGATGAGGGCCGAAGCCAGACTCAGTGGACTGATGAGTCTCAGAAGATGCTATCGCAACTCAAAAGGGAATTGTGGACCTCAAAAGTTGATTGGAGAACTCACTCAATAGTGTGTACAACAGGTATAATGTGTATGAAGTCACTTCTGGTGCAGAACGCTGGGATCATTTTGTACATCTACATTACCACAAACCTTTCTTTGGAGAAAGCAGGAAGCTAGTTGGTAATCGTTTTCATTTTCATTTTCATTTGCTCATCCTTAATGCTGAGAATTATTCACTCTGTTCACAAAATTTGGAAACCGTTTTATAAAAGCACTAATACTGTTAAATGTTTAATTTTGTGGCTATTAGGACTAAATTACACCAACACCCCAGTATGTGGCTGACTAATATATCCCAGTTGTATCTTTCTTATTACTACTATAAAACATGTTAGAGCTGATTTAGTCAATTAGCAGATCAATCTGCGGCTTGTTTTTGCTGCTTTTCTCGGTTTTATGTCATTTTTAATTGAATATCTGTTGTTTGGACAAAACAAGACATTTGCCTGATGGACATTTTTCAATATTTTTTTGCACGATTTATCGACCATATTAATCTATTAATCGAAAAACATTATTGGCAGATTAATTGATTATGAAAACCTTAAAAGACATCATACACTCAGTATATATCAAAGTATCTTATAATGGAAACAAGGTCAGAGACTTTAAAATACATCTGCATGAATCCATAATTGTCACTTTAAAGGTGAAACGCAGCTCACCTCAGACCCCAGGCAGGAGGAGTTATTTTTCCTCCACAGGAAGCAATAAAACAAAATATGACATGTGGAAAACAGCTGACAGTTACAGAACATCTTCTGACATCACTTTAAAGGATTTGTGAAAAATGTTAAATGGATTAAAACATAGATGACAGATCCCTCACTGCAAAGTGGGGCTGCCAAGGTATAAAGTTACTTAGTATGACAAACATCATTGAAGGACCTATCATAAAACAGTCAATATACATGTAATTTACAGTATTGCATATCTGGTATGAATAGCTACACTTTTATGTCCAGTAGTGTATTGTTTCTGTTCTTCACAAGGTGGTTTATATTGAAAAGGGAATGGAACAAATTAGAAATTTACAAGGTTGTAGAGTTGAATGCTTACCAAGTATTGTTTGCATGATTGAGTGTCATACTGTAAAACACACGCACACACTCTGACAATAGCGGCTCTGTTTCTCTGTGCAGAAGTGCAGCTGACAGAACGTGTCGTCCTGATGACCCTCATTCCTCTTGTAGAGGCGGCACACTGAGTTATTACAGCCAAAGATAACACCCTGAGCTCCTTCAGTATATTCTCACTCATTGGCTTATTTGTCATCTCAACTTTTAACCAGAGAAGCAAAAGCAATATCATTGATTGAAAATAGTTTGGTGTTTACACAGGTTTGAGTATGTTTTATTTTCCACAGTCTTGATACCAGCAGGCCTTTTCTATTAAAACGTTGAACAATTAAGTATTTTTATAGAAGCAGGAACTATCATCTTTTCTTTTTTACTTAAGGTGCACAGTGTAACATGCAAAGGCCATTAAAAGAGATAAATATTGTGTAATATTTGTGTAATGTTTACTAGGAAAGTAGTGGTTGGTCTCCTTTCATATGATAAGTATCTGCCAGCAGATCAGACTTCCATACATATTCTTAGAGTCACAGTTTTATTTCAGTGAGTCAAGTATTCAGAGCAAACTGGGAAGCTTTATTGACAAAATAGTATTACAAAATATTCATGTGAGGGGCTTTTCTCATCTATGACCAAGACATTTATTATTTTGAATGGTATATGATTAGATGGAGCACTAAAAGTAAATTAGAATGTTTACTTACAGATAAATTAGGAGATTGACGGTTGGGTGTCATTTCCACTTTCAAAAAACGCAAGTTGTGTCTATTACTCACATTTTACTTCTCAAATTAACAAATTAAAACAAATTACACAGATTTACATGTATGCTTTACAAACTTTTGTATTGTACTATGAGTATGATGATACATGTTGTTTTGATTAAAAAGCTAAGCAGATTATTAAGCAAAATATCAACATGTGAGGTCAAATTAAATCTGACACCTCTATGTGTAACATTGCTGCTTTCGGAGGGAGGTACAGTTCAGCAAATGCTGCATTTCATATGTAGGGAATGTTCATGTCGGATTAACTGTATAGTGGGTTATACTTTATGTTTTAAAAAGTAAAAACACAGTTGCTTTGTCCAGTTTTTAGATCAAAATACAGAAGGATGGAATAGGCTTTGTTAAAGAAAAATGTCATTCTAACTGTGTTCTAGTAAATATGGATTGTGAAGATTTCAACATGTTAAACTGATGTAGACATATCAAAACCATATGGGCACAATTCAAACCAGAAAACATATGCAACCGTGTCTTCTCCAGTTGTGCCTCTCCTCACAGCTAAGTGTAGTTTGACTGGTGTTCCTTGCCGGCAAAGTTGCAGCCTATCGGATATCAACAGGATAAAATTGTTGTGAAGTGATTACCTGATTGGTTAGAGGCCCTGCTGATCTCAGATCAATGGTTTGGCCTTGTGGGGTCAAATATCCAGAATACTTAGATGTTATTACTGTAAAGCAGCGTAATGCCATACCCTCTGAAGTGAGAACACATTCCAAAGTGCACTTAACCACTTACACGTCTCATTTTTAGATGTATACCTGGTTGAGAAAGACCTTACTATGCTTTACTTTGACATCATGGCACTGAGCACATGTGCATACACACGTGTCTGTTTTTGATCCTTCCTCTTGTGTTAGCTTTCTGTTACCATCTCGTATGTTAACGGGTCGGTTTTGACCCATGTCTTAAATCAGCTGTAGAATACATTAAAAACAATTATCTATCATGCAATTTGTTTCTAATCTCTTGGTTGCCTTGTTAGGCATCCTTATCCATGAAAATATTGTTGTATGTTTTAATATTTTTGGTGTGGGCCTCTGGGCCTTTTCTTTGTCAGTACACCCCTCGATTTCAATGAAAAAAAATGGTAAAATGAACCTCAAGAGAATCATATAAATAAATAAAAGGTTGTTGTGTTACCTGACTATTACTGAGGGGTATTAGAACACATCTCTTAAATACATTTGTCTTATTTATTTTTTCATTTTAATATTATTAACTGTAGTTACATCTATGTTTACGGGTCAATTTCGACCCATATATATATACTTCAAGAAAAAGGCTAAAAAGTTTTTTTTTCAGCAATATAAATTGAATACAAACACAAAATGTCATAACACGACATATAGATTTGCAAGGTCAAACAAACAACAACCAATCAAGCAAATCTTATTTGTATAACTGGGTCGTAACCGACCCAAACAACACAAAGGTCATCATTTCAACCAGAGCATTTTAGAATTTAGTGAAAAAATATGCTTTTGTTTCATTTAGTTGAAATAGAGGTTCCTGACAAAGTCAGTAATCGGTAATATATGAATATGTCGGTAATTTCCCGACATACACATACGGGAAATTATTTTCTCTGTTGCTGAAATGCGATACACAACATTTGGTGGCTACAACTATTTTGTGCTGAAAGGAAGCTTACTATTACTATTTATAAAGTCGCAGGTAACCGTATTATAAAAGCAGTAAGGTACTCGAGGCAGTACTGTATCTACAATAATGTACAGTTCAAGGGTTCGCGTCGGGCCTAACAACACCCTTGAACAGTACATTATTGACGATACAGTACTGCCTCGAGAACCTTGTTGATTAACTATAGCCTACTTAAAATACAAATGTTTAAGTACTTGTACTTATTGAGTGTTTCTATTTCATGCATCTTTATATTTCTAATTTACTACATCTCAGAGGGAATAACATAGTTTTTATTTCACTACATGTTTGCATTTCTGATACTTCAAGCACATTTTTCTGATATACTTTCCTAAAATAAAGTTTGAATGCAGGACTTTTACTTGTAATGCAGTATTTTCACATTGAGGAAGTATTTTTACTTCAGTAAATGATCTGAATACGCCATCCACCCCTTTGTGTGTTTAAGTTACACACATGATCCCAAGCGCTGGAGCACGTGGGTGTGGACACCGTGTTCGTGCCTTGATGGACAGTTCTTAACAGTGATTACAAGTATGAATGTTTCCACATGTGAAGCGGATGCAGAAATGATTGGATAAAAAATCACCTGATGTCCGACACACATGGCCGACAGTCAGAGCAAAAAGACTGTGAAGCCGGTTTGACTCCGGTCAACATGGTTTCACTTATTCTCCAGGAAGGTACGACTTTATATTAGTTTGTATTTGATAAAGTAAAATATATACTGTAGGTTGGCAAGTGGAACCAACTTTACACATATGTAGATGGATAGATGGGTGTTTTAGATATAGATAGATAGATAGATAGATTGATAGATTGATAGATCGATAGATAGATAGATAGATAGATAGATAGATAGATAGATAGATAGATAGATAGATAGATAGATAGATAGATAGATAGATAGATAAATGGATAGATTAGACTCTTTGGGTGTGTGTCCACACTTCTTCTTTATTTTCTCCTTAGTGCGCTATAAACTCTTTCTGTCATTTTATTTAAGTGTGAATACTAAGTGTCACATTTATCACATTACTTGCAGCTAAAGATACGAGAATACACAGTGCGACAGATCAATTTAATACTCACGATGGTGTAACTATTGTGTATTTGTCTTGTATTAAGTAGTTTAGCAGGGGCCCACCTGACCTGGGACTCCCTCCAGGACCTTAGCGTGTCTTACAATCCTGTTTCGACAACCACTATTAAAATATAATAGCAGCATCTGTATCTGCTCATGTGAAGATGTGTTGTTACACATTATTTCTTGCTCCGTTTGTCCACGCATGACACAGAAAAACGTTTTCTACGGGCCCCGGAGAACCACATTCAGAGATCAGAGGCATGAAATTAACCAAACCACCAATTTCTACAATGAGCGCTACAAAGAAAGAGGAGAGAAACAACAGATGCTGTGATTTCTCCTCAGCATCAGCTTCCTATGAATCCGTCTGCCATCCCTCCCTCCCTCCTCTTCATCCCAGTGTTTGGCATTTAAGACCGCGGGTTCGACTTTGTTGGCTCTTTTGCTTTACAGGACAGATCAATATATATTTTGTTTACAGTGTTTTGGAGTGAGGACAGATGATGCATGTTTGCATCAGAAAAATGTTTTTCATGGGCTACAGTTCTGTGTGGTTCCAGATGTAAAAACACAAGAAAGTTTTATTTTTGAGTCTTGACACATGAATCCCGGGTGGTCCTGTACTTTAAGTCGTTATGTCTTTAAGTGTTCTATCAAGTCTGACATTTCTAGTCTAGTTTATTTTCCTGAATTTCATTAAGTTAAATGAAGTCTTCCCAGAAGAGGCTGTTGTATCAAAGGCCTGATTCCCATACAAATAAGAATAAAACATGTAATTTGTATGTGCTTTTTTGGTTTATATGGCCATTGAAAACATGTTCTGTGCCATAAGAGCAAAAAAGAGACTGCATTAATTTTACAAAAACATGTTTGCATCTAAATTAAGGGACATAACAGGACTTCATATTGCTTAACTGCTATTTTCCCTATGTTTTTTCTTTTCTTTAACTGTACATGTGATGTTGCTTTCCTCTGATTAGTCAGATTGGAAGTTCCTTTTTTCTTTTTAATAAAATGGTTCATTAATTAAAAACCTTTCTACTAAAAAATCTTAAAAACTGGGACCATGAGGTCCATTTAGCTGTCCTTGGGTCTTTAAATCATCACCTTATGTTAAGATGAATCTCTACATAAAAAAAAGAAGAGCTCTGTTTTTACTTTCTTTAAACTGCAGTTATCCTGATTATTTGAACAAAAGCAGGAGTTATTGAGTGCAGAGAGGAAGATGTTGTATTTAATCATTTGCAAGCATACAGCATATGACACAGAAATACAGTCGTTTTCCAAAGTTTCCAAAAAAGTTAGTAAAACATGCAGAAAAAAACTCTTCTACTAGTTGCATGAATGATCAAATGAAAAGTTGACACACTCCTCCACTTTTGTGTTTGAATCATGACATTAGAGCATGTAATTGTTCTTGATTGGATCATGACATCAAGCAGCATCATTTCTTTCTTTCTGACTGTTTCTCTGTGGTCTGACTAGAGAGGAACCATCCTTATTCTATAAAATGCACCGCAGCATGTGGCAGCATGAGCCCACAAATGAGCTAATTTCCCCTCAGGAGAACGAGAGATGGGGAGAAAGAGAGAAAGAAAGCAATAGTACCAGAGTTCCCATCCACGTCTAGTTGTCATCAGACCACATTCCTGCTCCTCTCACTCATAATGAAACGGTTATCCTTCCATACAATGAGAGGACCGAGCTGGGAACATCTGCCATATATGTGAAGGAGATGAAACAATAATGGGATCATGAGAGTCGAGGCCGGGGTCAACTTCATCGTCTGAGTGAGTGAAAGTCTTTCAGACAAGTTCCTTACATTAAAGAGAGAACAGACACATGCATGTGATGAAGAGCAAACAAATAAAGTACTGTCATATAGTTCTCGAGAACTAGAAAATCCCTAAAACCCTAAATCCTGAATCTCAAAACACACTTCATTTTCATTAATAAAAGCAAGAAACGAGGAAAAAAAATCTACTAAGTCAGGGAACAATGTTGATGAGTATTACTATCTATCTATCTATCTATCTATCTATCTATCTATCTATCTATCTATCTATCTATCTATAACTATATATATATATATATATATTTATATATATATATATATATATATATATATATATATATATATATATATGTAGATATATATAGATATATATAGATCTCTATATATATAAATATATGTAGAGATCTATATATATCTATATATTATATCTATATATAACTATATATAGAGATATATAGAGATATAAATATTTATATAATTCCACTTGCAAAACCTTCAGAAAACCAGCTTGCAACCTCCTACCATAATGTATCATAGTTGTAAAACATCACTGACCTCAGGTGCTGAAAAGCTGTATTACAACTGTAACGGATTAAAATCATGTTCAAATATAATACATGCTGTTCCCTGATTGTAATCACAGTAAAACATTATTATTATCTGTATAGTCTTTGAAATATATATACATCAATACAACAGGCGTGCAGTTTAGCTAAACTCTGCTGTTTAACATTTCCAGTCGCAAACGACATGTTCAGTTTGTTCCTCTGCGGCTTCCGTTCCGTCCAGGCCGTGACACGGAAGTAACATTTTGAACGTTCGGCGCGCGGGTTAATCAGAAACAGCAGCTTTGAATCGACACTGAAAGAAACCTCAGGTAACGTTTGATTTGTTGACTAAACTATTGAATCGTCGCACTCAAAACACCATGAAAACAACGTAAATCATGTGTAACGTGTCAAAAATAATTACTGGCCATGCTAACTTTGCGGTCTACGTTAATGAGCTCTTGGTGACCGTTACATGGTCACTGAATACTGTGGTGTTGTTGACAAACACCTTATCTAACAGTCGATGTCGGGTTTTATTGTATTTTAGTTGCCACTTATTTTGCAGCTGTCAAATACCGACGCGATTTCTCGATTTAACGTAGCGTTAGGCCTACACGTTAGAGGCATTTTACGTTTGGTTATTTCACAACGAGCATCATGACAGCCTCCATTTAAAAAAATAATAATTGTCGCGTCGGTTGTTTTACGTAATCGTTCGTCTTACTTAGACAAATATAAGTTCATACATAGCAAGTGGAACACGAGACAGTTCAGATGTTAATTCGGCTACATCAAAATATCACTTCTATAAAATATTAACTTCATATAAATAGTATGTCACAAGCCTGCTAACTAATCCAATGTACTTTAGTCGATGGTGTTGGTCAGTATAGTTACATCATATGTGTTTGGGTCATTGGCTGTATCCCAACATGCTTGTTCCCATGGTAACTATTACGTTAATTGTCGTGCTTTGACAGAATGGCCTCTCCTGCCACATTCACCGAGGGTGCGTTCAAGACCCCCAAAAACGCTCGAAAGAAGAGCTTTGCCAGCAGCGGTGGAACCCCGATCACCATCCCGGCCTCACCTTTCATGAAGAAGTTGGGCTGTGGGACTGGAGTCAACGTTTACCTCATGAACAGGTGTGAGGTTTTCTCGGATTACAAACACATTGTTTTACTCCTCAACTGCCATCTTATCGCCTCATTGCTCCTCTTTCTCCTCTTCTTGCCTGGATCCTATCATTTTAAAATCAATGCTTTAGATATCTTTAAAACGTTCTCTTGCAGTTTTATCGTATTGATTATTCACCCCAAAAAATAATAATTATAGAAGATCTTAGCTTTTAGAAATGGTTCAATTTAAAGATTACTGTGAGAATGACCGGACCGCTTCTGAGATGTACATTTTATTGAAAAAAAAGTTGCTAAGTGTATTATGGATGACATGAGACCCCAATAATTTGTTATTTAATTGTAACGGCTGTGCAGTATTGCTTTTAAATCGCAAGACCATTTAAGGGCCAAGTTAAGGGTGGAGTTGTGTGCATTAAAAGAATAATAATCCATGTGCTAATGCATCTTCAGTATAAATTGAGAATACCATTGTTTAATTGTACCGTTTCCCAAGTCCACTGCATTGGGTCATGGTCACATCTGTATGTAAATAATGTTTGTATTGTTGATCAAATTAATCCTAGAATGGGAAAGCTGAATGCGTCTCCCTGGGCTGTCAAGAAGATCAACACCAGGTGTGCAACCAATCAGGTGGCGGTTTACCAGAAGCGCCTGAACGAGGAGGCGGAGGTCCTGAAGGGAATTAATCATCCAAACATTGTTGGTAAGCAGTACAGTACGCTCACTGTGTTACAGGTGGACAAACACTTATTCTTTATAGACTTTTTTTAATGACTTGTTTCCCACCAAGCACATCAATTAGGTGTTGACTGGTGTATGTATGGGATTGATAGCTCTGTTTGCATCTGTATTTTGCTCTGCCATGTTGTGTTAGTTTCAGGATTGTTCATTTTGTATTCTTATTCCAACACCAAAGGGTTTCGTGCCATCGCCGTGGCCAAAGATGGATCAAAGTGTCTGGCGATGGAGTACGGAGGAGAGCAGTCCCTCAATGACCTGATCGAGAAGAGGAAAGAGGACGGCCTGACCGCTTTCTCTGCTGCCAACATAGAGAAAGTAGCGCTGCATGTTGCTCGTGGCCTTCAGGTAAAACACACATTTTCCATATTCCTCCAGTACCCTTCTCCGGTTTCTTTGACCAAAGAAAAGACCAAAAAGTCTATGTCGACTATTTCACCACTTTACCTTGCCATCAGATAGCCCTTTCCAACATGGAACTGAAGCTGTTAACTATGCTCTCTTCAGAGGCACAAACGGTACTTTTACCTCGCAGATCACGGAGGTTGCTGGTCTACTGATGCATGGATCGGTTAGCTTGCGTGTTATTGTGAGACTTTTGGATCCGAACTAACATGGCGTCAACAGCAGTACATTGCTTAATTTCAATGCAGGTACTCCTGTCTGCTTCTCTAAACTGGGAGTATGCTGACCGAAATCTTATATACTGACTATAAAGATGTATATAAACTGTATATGTAGCATCATCGTCATGCAAAAACCTACATCAGGTCACGTGGGTACTAGTTTTTAGCAGGGCTTGGAAAAATTGTATTCTGACACCAAGACATATGTACTTACTCCAAAATGTGTTGCAAACTATATTCCAATGAAATTAGCTAGCTCCAAAAGTTGCTAAATCTAATGAGAAAATTGCCATGTCGGCAACACTGGCGGCCTCTCTCCAAAGCCACTTTGTATTATTTTTGAAATAATTTCTGATGCTTTAATGGGTTTATCAAGCTTATTTGTTACTGTGTCCTGCCGGATTACTTGGGACCAATACAGTCTTTCCGTAAGCATTTTGTAATAGTAATCTGAATCTGTAAAGTAATTACATTCATCAAAAATGTATATGTGAAAAGTAAAGTAAAGTTAAAGTACCTAAAATTCTCATCTTTCAAATTTAATATCAGAAATGAGCAACTAAATAAACCGAGGCGTGTGTTTCTCTCCGCAGTATCTCCACAACGAGAAAAAGCTGCTGCACGGTGACATGAAGTCTTGTAACGTCGTCATCAAGGGCGACTTTGAGACCGTCAAGATCTGTGACGTCGGTGTGTCTCTGGAGCTGGATGAGAACATGAGAGGTAGTGATTGTCTTTGTGTCATTCTCAACACAAATCCACGAGTAGCTGATGTGAACATCTAGCACGGTACTCCCTGCGTGATGGTTGGAGAGAAGGATAGTGGGAGCTCCAGCCTCCCAGTTTGTGCTCGCAGCCGGAGGAGGAGCCTGGAGCTCTGACTGCAGGTTGGAGGCAGCAGCGAATCATATACTATAAAAAAGATCAAATTAAGGTGGAATAAAAAGTACAATATTCCCCTACAAAATGTGTGTGTGTTACAAGTGGGATTAATCATGGATAAAAGCACAGAATTGGCAGCAACCATTTGGATGGGACTGGAGACAACTGTTTATGATAAAGCAGCTGATTCTGCAATCTATTGTGCAGATTGGAAAGCTCTGAGGCAAACTTTTGATTTGTGAAATTGGCCTATCCACATAGAGTATAATTTAATCAAATTGATTGACTTTGTTAATGTGAAACTAATTGCAAACTTCTGGATCTTTGCTTTTTTTTAAAACAAGAACATGAGTTCTTGTTTTAAAAAAATTAAATAATATTGGCCATTTTAGAAACCGACAAATTGAATGTATTGTTTTGTAATTAGATTGTTGTTCAGTCCAATTTGGGTTTAATTACTTCTGCCAAGGGGAGGTGGTCTGTCAGCAGAATTACTGAAATACTACTGGTCAAATTTTCATGAAACTCAGTGGAAAGGATGTAGCATGAGCAAGGAAGAACTCGTTAGACACACACAGTGTTTCAACTGTGCCCATCTAGTTAATTTGTTTCTTCTTCCTGCCCTCAGTGTCAGACCCAAAGGCCGAATACATTGGCACAGAGCCATGGAAACCGAAAGAAGCTCTGGATGAGGAAGGAGAAGTCACCGACAAGGCGGACATCTTTGCCTACGGTCTCACTCTGTGGGAGATGATGACCTTGGCCATTCCTCATCTGGACATTTTGGATGAAGAGGGGGCGGTTGAAGGTGAGACGCTCTGAGACACACTATATATTCTATTACTTTTCATAATATACTACTATCCAATTAAACATTCTTTTAAGTATTTTATATACATATATAGCATGTCCCAAAAAGTAAAGTAGTATAGCATGGCAAAAAAAATGCATGTAATAATAATATGGCATCTTAAAGTTATAAAAGCATCAGAATGGCATTGTATAAAAGTAAGTGAAATAAATTAATCAATGTAAAAGTAATAAAAGGCCATAATCATCAGGCTTGATGATTTTCTCATGCAGCAGCTGCTCATCATTATTCTTGCTCTTCATTTGGACTGGATGGAGCTCCATTAGCAGACGGAGCAATGATTCCTAACCTCGTGCCAGGTCCCCCGCCAAGAAAATTAAATGGATAAAGAAAACGTTCTGCAACGTTGACCCACTTTTACTTTAAGAATGACCTTTTGGTTGAAAAGATCAAGAATCCGGATTGTGATAATGTGTCACAATGCCAAAAAAAAAGTTTGGGCACAGAAATACGAAACCCAAGATTGTAAACACACTTTTCTTTTCAACCGCAGATGAGTCGATGGAGGAGAGCTTTGACGAGGACGCCTTCTACGAGAAGTTGGGGACCAGGCCGGTGCTGGATTTCGAGGCTCTGGGCAGCTCGTACCGGAGGACGGTGGAGCTCTTCTACCTCTGCACCAACGAGGACCCCAAGATCCGGCCCTCCGCCGCCCAGATCGTCCAGGCTTTAGAGAGCAACGCACCGCTGGATAAAACGCCCAGTGAGGTGATCGTTATCGACTGAGTCTCACAAATAATTCAGCATTTTGATCTTTTTTTTGTCGGGGGTTTATATTTTAAAAAGTTGCATACACGGCCAAACTGACGGGCTGTGCTCATAGTCACTAGTTTGTTTTTTTCCATTTAGAAGCTCATCTTTACTCTACATCTTTATGTTGTCACTCTATACCACATTTCCTTTTATGTGTATGGTGTCTTTGCTATAAACATTTGCGTGTATGTCATTAGTATGTAAATGTTTTTACTTTATTGTACGTTTGTTTCTGCACTTCTGTAAACTTTGATATTTCTTGATAAAACTTTTGAGCTCTACTTCTTTATTTTAATACCTTGCATACATCTAAGTATCAGTGGCTGTACTATAATTGTAGGTTTAGCGGTCGAGATCTTTTATGCATACCAATTAATTTTAAATATTAGAAACTTAAAAGGCTAACAGTGGAAAGTAGTTGTTGCTCAGTTAGATGAGCAGATTGATAGCATGTCTGTAAATAAGTTATCTTCGCTTATGAAAATGAAAAGCAGCTAGCTTGGCTCTGTTTCCAGTGTTAGTGCGAAGCCATCTGGCTGCTGAGCCTATTTTCATAGTTACCGAGCAGATCAGAGGTAGAACTCTTGGCAAGAAAGAGAAATCAGCATCGCGAACACAATGTTGAACTACTTTGATTTCTTTGCAGATACACGTTTAGTATCATAAAACAAAAAAGGTGATGTTTATTAAGTATGTACAAAGTAGAATGCTCAAACAACAAAAACATCGCTATTTCAAAAAGTTTATAAACATTTTCCTTTCTAGGAAAAAAACAAAAACAAACAATCTGAACATTTAAATTAAACTTTGCAAAAATGGGACATTCAGTTTCAAGCTCATTAAGCAGAATTTTAACATCTGAATCGAAAACACTGCCAATGAAAACATTCAACAGTATTAGAGTATAAATACTGAGTAATAACAGGTGCATCATGAACCTTTAAAAACTCAACTTAATCATGAACACAATGCGTTATAGCTATACAACCGAAGCTTACAAACTAAAGCCTGATCAACAAAAAAACTGAACCTTTATTTCCTTGCATATGAAAAGACAATTTAACAATTGCCTGAAGATCTGTTAATATGCAGTACTTATAATTTAACAAGTAATTTGAAACAGTAATGCACCTTTAAACCGTGCATCTACTTCATGCAACGAAGTTGTAGACGAGGAAGGTTGCCGTGTTGAAGTACTTGGTTGCAAACTGTTTGCCATCAGGTGTCGGGTCAGAGAAAGCGATTTCATCCTTGGTGAGATGGCTGCCGTACATGTAGGTGCTCCTAAAAAAAAACAAGGAAGACGGAATTATGTAAAAAGAGGGAAATTATACTGGCTCTGTTCCAACAATATTTTAAGATTTTTTTAAGTCTGTTCTTCCATGTGTTGGCAATTCCCTAGTACAGTATATGGCTCAGTTTAAGTTTAGGGAATTGATCGCGCACTGCTGGCAATTTGAGATAAAGCAGTCTCTGCTTGGTCGCGCCACATGGAAATATTACTGTATTTTATCGTTTTCAAGCGTAGAGAAAATAAAAGTATGAGGGACAACTTTTAGAAGATTTTACAATAAGTTTTGCGTCGCTTGGTATTAATCCTGATGACGAGTGAAATTGTGTACATAAGGATATTTATAATAAAGTTGGTTTTAGCAGCTCACTGGTAATGATCATAACGGTAAAAAAAACATCTCTTAAAGTCTGATATACTGATGGTGACCTTTCGACGGTTTTCACTCTTCAACTTTTGGAAAGAGACGACACAGTTTTATTGTCGTAGGAACAACATAGGTTAGTTGAATTAATTTACAAAAGAAAATGAATACCTGCTGTGAAACCCTAGCTGGCCACCGTAAGCATTCATTTTGGCCTTTTTTTTTAAATTACTTTCCCAAATTATTGCGCGTGGCCTCGTACCTGACGGTGTCCAGCATGCGCGTTGCGATGCTCTGGCGCCGGGCCAGACTGAAGACCCAGATGCGACTGATGCCACACAGAGCTTGTTCTGGGACGGTGGAGCAGCACCAGGCTCGGTGTCGCTCCATGAAGTCGTCCTTCGTCATGTCTTTTTCTTGGTCCGGCTGCTCGAGGACTCTGTAGGCCTGCAGGGACACGTGGGTGATGGTCAACATAAGGCACTGGACCAGCACAATGTACCCTCACCTGTTTAAGTCCCAAAGTCACAGCTCCGAAATGATGCAAGCTGACAATTCATGAGGGGAAATGGGTTTGTTTTAGGTCAAAGTCAACAGGATACAAAATAAAAAGCTGGTCCAAATGATTTTACTTATTGGCAACAGTTATAAAAAAAAAAAAAAAAAAAACGTAAGAACGGCATATAGAATGCATTTTTTTTTTTTTTTTTTTTTGAGTTGATTTTATTTGTCTTTTGCCCAAAGAAAACTAGTTTGTGGAGGTGGTGAGTGCCGTCACCCATCCAGACGCTAATATAATATTAACCAAATGGATTTCTGGTTTATATCAAGACTATTAAGAAGGCAGTGACTCTAACCATGGGGTTTCTGAGATAGCAAACACTTCTCTACTCAAAGCGCATGTCAATAACGTTTGTGTTGTCACAACCTGGTGGACTTGTGCCAAAAGTGTTGGGAACCGCTGTTCGAAGGTCTTAATGGACAAATAACAAAAGTGATGGAATGGGACTGGATCTGCCAACATAAACAAACACACACACACACACACACTTCTCCAGCCATACCTGACGTATGGGTTCGGCGACGAGGCAGCCCACCACCATGCGCTCGGTGCTGATGAAGAGGTAGGTTTTGGCCTGCGTGGGTCTGCTCAGGGTCAGCTGCTGGAAACCCAACTCATTGTCCGCGACATGCCGCACATCCTCAGCCTGAAAACAAGCACACATTGTGAGGAAGACGATATGAAAATCACACCTGGAAAAGCAACTTTGTACACTTCTGAAAAATCAAGCCGTTTCTCTCAAACCACATCAGATATGAATAACTTTGGAGTGAACAGGGAAATGTTTGACGATTTTTACAGACTGAAGTGGAGACAAACTTCACAGCATATACATACACTGTGAGAAACCAGCTAAAGTGCAAACCCACACCTTTTTAATGGCGTATTTGGGATCATCTGGCATGACGAGGAGGATCTTTCCATCCCAGAACTCTGCCACCACCCGCTCCTTCTTCCAGCCCTGGAAGCACAACAGAGAGAAGAAGCTGCAGTTACAAGCCAACAGCGGCGAACAAACTCACCTCCCCATGGAACAAACGCATGCCAGCAGCTTTGGCAGAATATCGCTGAGAAACACGAAACTACTTTGAATAAAAAAAAAAAAGGATAAGATACTGAAGGGACAGTAAATAGCACAAGTTAGATAAGGAAGTGGCACAACTAATAAGAGACGTTATAGCACTGTTTAAATCAGGATTAATATACAAGTATATTAGAATGGAAAGAATTAGTTGTGTTTCAAACAGAAAATCCTGCACTTTCAGTTCCAATAATCAACACCAGTGTTTAATTAAAAGCTCTATGCCTCACTGAGTGGAACTGACTGGGATTATCGTATGTGCAAGGCAACATCAGGCTCGACTTAAACATTGCTTTCCTAAAAAACAAATACAACAAATAGATATTTACTAAAATGATGGTATCAGATACTCGAACCAGCATCGGACAAATATCAGTATCGATGCGTTGCTGGTTTCATAAATGGATCATCTATGTAGTTGTCTCACTACCAGAGAATTCAGTGGAGGAAAGAAGTTTTACCACAAATTTGATGGAGTCGAGGAAGCGCTGGTGGAACTGGGTGTGCTGGAAATGGTCCTCTGGGTTTTCTGCACTGTAAACCATTCCACATGAGCTGCAGGTCGTCGCTCCAAACTGCTTCTGACCTGCGTCCTGGGCGGGGAAATACATAAACGATGCAGTCAACGGTCCAATAAAAGGAGGGAAATAGACCAATCGTAGTGAAGCATCGGCCAGCTTCAAGCAGTGTCCGAACCGGCTTTACAGGAACAGTTGGTTCCTTAATGTCACTGTTTTTTTTAACCTGTTTTCACTGCCTAATTAGTTTGACATCCTGAATATAACTTCCAAATGCATATAGTAGACCTGCTTCCCCCCTAAAAAATTAGGTAGCATTTACTCAGGGAGTGTGGTTAGTGCGAGTGTGGGCTTGATGGTAACTCTGGACTCTCAAATGTTTTGGGCTCAAATATGTACCAAAATCTAGTGATCCACTCGGCACAGCTAAACATATAAAGATGAACATACGATAATAAGCTGGTCGTCATCCTGTTTCTCTTTCCTCCTGCGAACAGGTCTCTCCTTGAGTGCAGAAGTAGTTTGTAGGGGCGTCATCGGGCCGGAGGGCGTGCTGCAGGACACTGGTGGTCGCTGAGCTGCATTCTTGAACCTACAATACCAGAACACTGTGGTGTTAGTGCGCTAATGCAAAATACACAGCCTCAAAAGACTTTGATGTGGCACTCAAAGTGACAGAAGCTATGAAACACAAAAACACTAAACACCTATTTGTAATCCTTATTTGGGACTCTTACGCTTATGTCCAAATCCATGAAAAAGTAGGCCAGCCACTGCTCTCTTCAGAGCTTCTGTTTCTAAAGCTTCATTGCTCTGGCTTCTCATATCCCTTGTTTTTACTGAAGAGAGTAGACATGTTTGAAGAAACATTTCCATCCTCTTTTGCCAGACCTTCAAAGCTTTACCTCATATGTTGGGAATACGGTGCCAAATTCGCTGTTTTGTTTCATATAAGAAATCTTTCATTGTGCCGTGTTAGCGGTTGATGACTGGTGGACGTCTCACCTCTTTGAAGCAGAGCCAAAGATGGGATACATTGCTGCAGAGTCTGTGGAGAAAATACAAAAAAATACATATTTTTAAAAATAAAGCTTTCATGGAACAAGAGTGCTATTTTAAAAGAAAACAAAAGAAAACAAAGTGAGGGGACCGGTTATAACTACTGATGTCAGTGAGAGTGAAAATCAGCTCCAGATGTTGAACCATGATTATGAAAGAGTTAACAGCGTTGTGTGTCCGTGTACCTTTGGGTGGGCTGGCGGCAGCACTGGGGGAGCTACTCTCACTGAGGTCAAACATGGGTTCATAGCCACCGTCCTGGAAGAAGGAGAGTTCAATATTATGAACAGCTGCAGCAGAAACTCAGAAATCAAGAAAATGAGGGTTTGTTGAATAATGAGGTCATCACCATTAGCACGGTTCCCATGCAACCTGAGGCCTGTACTACAAAGCGAGCCCAACACACTACGGGTATCTTTTTGTGATCAAAAGGGCTCGACTTAAGCCTGGTCGGTTGGTGGATTTCAAATGGGAAAAGAAAGCAAGATGCAAACATTGTGCTAAATCGTTAGACATCCCCAACAAGAGGGAGGTGGCAATTGTAAGACATACACACGGCCAAGAGCACTGTTATGAGGTTAGTTCAGTCTCATTAATGACAAATGTACACAGAAAGACAGGGGAGTCTTAAAAAAGCCACTCGTAAATGCAAAGCTATTCACAAAGAAATGCAGTGCGATCCGCAAAGAAATGCATACAATTCCACAAAGAAATAGAAAAACCAGATTTGTGAATTTTTGTGAATTGTTCTGTCCGCATTTGTGAATCCTTCTGTGTGCATTTGTAAATCAAATATATTTGTGAATTGTTCTGTGTGCATTTGTCCTCAATGAGACTGAACTAACCCCATACACTGTCAGCATCCTGTGTTTGATTTGTGATAGTTTCAAATGTGTGTTGGTTATTGTTGAGAGTTGCAAAATTATGAATATGAAGCCAGGTTCAAAACAATGAATTGAGATGCCATGGTCTCTTCCTTTGTAATGTTTCATCATTACAGTAAAATGGCCCATAAAATGATGTGAAATGTTGCTTTTTTTTTAGTGGTAGCTCCTCTCAATATTACTTGTGCAATATGGTGGGATAAACTGATAAGAGTTCGTGGCAGTTATAATCATAGCAAACTCAACTCTTAACTTTGAAGCGTACATATAAGTATGCAAAGTTCAGTCTAGATCTGTCAGTAAGCAAAATTTAGGTAGCAATAATACAAATTTTAAAAAGGGCTTCATTAGTGTACGACGTGATCATCACTAAAAATGTCCCAGCTCTCTAGAAAGGGTGGGAGCTCTGATAGATATTCAGCTACAAATGATGGACTGCAGCTAAAGTAAAGTTATATTACACTGAAGTTAAATAATTGAGTTGTTAAACATACGAAGGACCAGAAAAAGAACTCCTGTGCAACTGTATCTGTGAGCATGTGTGTATACTTCTGCTATACCTGAGGACTGAGAGATAGGGCCGTGGAGGCAGGACTTGCTGTCGGGGTCCTCGTCAACACAAGCTTCAGCTCCTTGGTGATCCCATATTTCTCCGACAACATTTTAGGAGAGCTGCAGGAGAAAGATGAAGGTCATTGATGATCTGAAAGAATGCAGTTAAATATGGTGTATCGCTAAATCATCATTCAGATTGTTCTGTCCGCTTGAACAATGTTTTCCCAATTTGGGAAGACATTTTTTTAAATTGAGATTTGGGGCCACCTGAATGTCTGTAGAGATTTAGGCTCTTCGTTAACGAAGTCCATCCAGTCTGACGGTTCAAACTTTGCTCTCCGCTGTGTGCTCGACTGGTTCTCTTCAGTCCTGACCGGCTGGACATCGGTCTGTCGGCAATAACCAGGAGAACAGAACATCAACTCGACATTTCAAATCTGAAGAACAACCACTGTGGTGTGGGACTTTCTGATTGCATCTTAACTTGTACATGCCTCAGATCAACCATCAATGTTAGACATTAAGGCATGACATGCGTCAGTTAAAACAATATTAATACAAGCCAATAATTGCTCAAATCAAAGCATCCTCTACATCCCAACAAGGACCCTTCAGACACAGTCTCTTGCCTGCACATTAAAAACATATAGAATGGCTTCTCTCACCGGTTCAGGGTGATTCTGTTGTTGGTTCACCAATGGAGCCGGTGGCTTTGATTTCTCACTTTCAGCCTGCAGCTGGACAGTTTTGCCTTTTGGGACCGACGCTGGCCTGGTTGAAGATTTTGGTGCAGATTTCTTGTACATAGATGTCGGTTTCTTCCCGGAACTGAAGAAAGCGGCTCCTACAAAAATCTTCGGTTTGGGCTTCAGGCTGTTGAAAGTGATGGTGATTGCTTTTCTGGACTCGGCTGGCTTATTGCCGCTAGCGGAAGCAGCGATTGTACTGGCCGCAGGTTTAGCAGCAACACTGTTGAAATAAATGATGCAATGGTCGCAAAAACAAAATTGAAATTATAACTATGCTTGTGTTGGTAAATAAAGACACCGGTAATGTCGAAGAAACTACAAAATGGTGTCAGAAAGCTGTAGTAGCACCAACGAAGCAGCTACGACTGACTTAAAAAGGGAACAAACCTGCTGTTAGGTTTGGACAGTTTGATCGTCTTTGAAGAGGTCGCCTTGCCTTTGGTACCCATCTTCCCCACATTGCGAGATGCTGCAGCCACCTTTTTCTGCTTGCTGCCTTTTTTAACATTCCTCTTGTTCTTATTTTTCTCCAGGGAAGGAGGGGGAGTAAGAAGACGTGGGGGAGAAGGCAGCGAGTCCTTTATTGCCTTCCTCTCTAGTGGAGTGAGATAGACGGATTTCTTCTGGCCATAGAAGGAACTTGTAACCATGGAAAGTTGAACTGGAGATGCACACGGTGATTTGGCTGGAGAGCCTAGTTAAAAAAAAAATTTAAAAAAGGTGGACAAACAGATAAAGATTAGATGTGTTTGAGAGAACGTGTGTGGAAAAGGTGAAGAAGAATAGTAATTTTGCAGCATGTCCTAACTCTTCCATTTGAACACATTACTGTAGACTTAGAGTCACATCGGCTGACCCAAAATGACTCCCTAAACCATTCTTTTCACTAGTCCACCCTACCTGCTGATCTACGTGGAAATGGTGAGGTACAGTTCTCCTTGATCGGGCGCCCAACTGGCTTCTTCCTGGCCGGAGACTGTGGGGGCTTCCTGGGGGAGCTCCTCTTCGAGGGGGACAACTCCTTCCCTACACCGTTCTTGGCCGGGTGGCTAGAGTTAAAGTAACAAAAGGTCGGTCACAACGAGAAACAGCAAATGCCACAGGGATAATCAATAACCTGCTCAAATGTGTGACACAAATGAGGAATGGATACGCAGTTCATCATATACAGTATAACTACAACTGTTTATGGGGTAAAGAATTGTTTTCAGAAGTTCCCATAGTAGTGTTGACATTAGAGTTTGGGTCCCAGTACCAAAAGAAGTGATGTTTCATTTAACAAAAGAAGCCACACACAAGGACAGGCAGCAGTAGTAACTTTTATCTATAGAGTTGGATAAGAGTATTAACTTGGCAAACCTTTGATTTAAATCAGGAACTATCCAATCAAAGTAAACTAATTATTCAAACTGGCTTCTGTAATTAAAACTGAGTCCATGTTGTTATTACATTTGAATGTACCAGTACATTTTGAGTAACCAGTGTGTTCACAACTCACCTGTCAGAGTCCAGCGAGGAAAGCTTCCTCTTCCTGGTAACAGTGGGAATCATTTTCCTCCCTACACAAACACACACACAGTAACATTAGTAGGTCTTCATTGACTTATGATGGAGGGCTGCATCAAGTTTTGGTCAAGTAACATTCTTTTATTTTTGAAAAAAAAGAAAGAATATAAAACAATAACAGCCACTATGAGCAGTGTGACAATTCGTCTTATTGGTAGTAGAATGAAGTCACAGACTACAATGAATATTTAGGAATATTTTGTGTTTAACCTTAATTAATTTAACACAAGCTAAAAGTGCATGGAGCTGGAGGTGACGTAGTTAGCTAACATTAAACTACACGGCGGGGTGATTGGGTCCCTAACTTTACTAATGGTATCGATGTGTGTTCTCAGTTCCACATGACACCGTATTTCATCATGTTTGCGCACAAACGTGAGCTTGTGTTGCGTGAGATAATAAAGCGCGGTGGGTAATTGGCGGGATGATTAGCTTTTACAAAAGATGACAAACTAACATTAGCTAACGTGTCGATATTGATCACATTTCCCCCGTTTGTTTCAACGTGTGTCTCTGTTTTAAAGCCAATACATAACATTACATCTAAACGTCATGCTTGTTAGCTTAAGTTAACATAGGATTCACTTACTTTCAACGTTACGTAAATGCACCATGTAGAAGAGAAGCAACGCACCAAACACCAAAACGTGAACCTTAAACCATGAATAATATAACTTACCAAACACGTCTGCGGTTCTGTATAAAATAATAAATGTCGGTATAAAGTTTGAGTCGCTGCTTATTCTGCCCGCGTTTCTACTCACTGTTTTGAATGTGTTTGAACAGCGCGCGCCAGTCTCTAAAAAAAAAAAAACGGACAGGAAACGGAAACACGCTGAATATTTTATTTTACAACAGTAAAAGACTTCTGGTTCTTGCCTTCAAAATAAAAGATAGTCGTTTATAAAATGACAATCACGCATGTAACGGTCCAGAATTAAAACGTGTTGTATTCACATATATTGCGTGAAGTTAGACACAACTTCTATATTAAACATTTATTTTGTGAAAGTATTGTTTCTTGCGTTTTCTTTTCCAATTGCGTCGAATGTTTGGAACATTTTGGAACGTCAAGCTTTTATTTTGTAAAACAAATGTGGGCACTTCCTGACCGGTAACTGCCGCTTTGCGCAGCTGGGCAAGGACTTCCCAGGTCAACTTGTACACGAGAAAAGTGACAACAGCAACGAACCAGGCGGAACGCAGCTCGTTATATTTATTTGTGTTGATAATTAGCTGCATTAGCTTTCAAGCTGTATACAATTCACATTCGTATTTTAGTGGCGAGTTTGATTCACGTAAAATGGTGTTTTACTTCACAAGTACCGGTGAGTAACGTTAACGATGCAGCAGCTAGCGCGTAGCCTGGTTAGCCAATACTTTTTTATTATTTCTCATTTTATGTGACTGTGTTTTTTTGTGTTTCGTGCCGCCAGCATTTATTGCTGCTTCAATCAGTAACTAACTGTGTATTGTTTCCCTCTCAGTGGTGAACCCTCACTACACAATCTACATGGGGAAAGACAAATATGAAAGTAAGTTCGTTATTAGATCACACACTCTCTCACACACACACACCCTTTTTTTATGTTTTTTATTTATAGACATATATGTCTTGTGTTGTCACTCTGATTATTGATGGTTGGACTTCTATTTGATGCCACATGTCATTGTTTTTGCAGACGAGGATCTAATAAAGTACGGATGGCCTGAAGACATCTGGTGAGACTCAAGTGTCAACACTTACGTTGCTTCACAGATGACACTTAATATCTTGTAATGAATAGTTTGTAAGCACAACTAAGATAAATATGAATAACACAAGTTTAATTCTGTATTTTTTTCCTACGTCCAGGTTTCATGTGGACAAACTGTCTTCGGCTCACGTTTACCTGAGACTGCCAAAGGTAAAGAGTCAGCCCAGTGAACCTGAAATCCTGAATGTGAAGTACACAATCATGTCTTGGGTCCTGGTGATACAGTGTTGAGTTCAAGGGTTAGAAATAAGTACCAGCTAAATGCTGGTCAAATGTGCAAGTCGCTGCTGGATTTGCTTTACTCACTAGCCAAGAAAACAATTGTTCTCTATTGAGTGGCTGGTAGATTTTTGAATCTTTTTTTTTTATCCAACACTAATTAGGATTGGCTTTTGGACAAGCGTATGTTATCTATCTTTATCTTTGGTCAGTTTACATGAAGCCTTGGGCTAAACGGCTCAAATGAGACAACAGTGATGCTCGGGTTGATTTAAAGTGTTTTTTAGTCCATGAATACAGCAGACAGGGCCAGATCTTGTTGATTAAATACATTTTTTTCTTGCTTCTGAGCACTTAAACTACAATGTAAAATTGTTTTTATGTTCTAGGGTCAGACCATAGATGAAATTCCCCCCGAGGTGCTGATAGACTGTGCACAGCTGGTGAAGAACAACAGCATCCAAGGTAAAGATCCGCTTCCTGATAATGTCTTTGGGCGATTGGCATCGGGCATCAGCCCCCACCGATGGGTTTCAGAATAAGAGTCTTGATTCTCACAGCTGATTTGAGGGAGTGACTTGTGCTGTATTAAACAAAACAGTTCCTCTTACCCTGACAAATCATCCTGTTGATGCCCTTTTCTGCTGTTTTTTGTGAGTGACACGTGTATATTTATATGTATGTTAAATTAAACTGTTTTGAATGCTGTCAGGCTGTAAGATGAACAACATCAAAGTGGTTTACACACCTTGGGCCAACCTGAAGAAAACCGGAGACATGGACGTTGGACAGATCGGCTTCTTTCGACAGAAGGAGGTCAGTAGAAATGTATCTCAAACAAACGCATGACGGGTTGTTTTCTTCTTGTATTCTACGTCATGAGTCTGTTATCACCGCTGACTCACCAGCTGAGGTGCATCTTGTTTGCACTGTGTTTCCCAGGTGAAGATAGTGGCTGTGGAGAAGAAAATCAATGAGATGGTAAACCGCCTGGAGAAGACCAAAGCAGAAAGCTTCCCCGACCTGGCTGCAGAGAAAGAGGCGAGAGACCAGGAGGAGAGGAACGAGAAGAAAGCACTGCTCCAAGACCAGAAGAAGCAGGAGAAGGAAGAGCAGAAGAGGAAAAAGGAGATGGATGAACTCAAGTAATTTTTGTTGTTGTTGTTGTTTTTCTATGATATTATTATAGTAAAGTTGGATTGAATTAAAAAAAAGTTTACTCAAGTCTTTACATTAATGGCGAACTCACGCTGTTACTGAAACCAATAGTTTAAAACTGTACTACATACTCTGAGTTTTTATTAAAGCCTCTGTACACTTATGTGTACATTATGCATTATATGTCTTATGGTTTCTCTCTCCAGGAACTACACTTCACTGATGAAGAGTGAAAATATGACCACCAACGAGGTGAGGACAAATCTATGAATCTATATTCTGTTTAAGAATCGACAGAAAGGAAAGGTCATGGCTTTTGCTACATGTTTTGTAAGAATTATTTTCAATATCAGTTATATTCTTGAATGGGTCGTCGAAAAGAGATGTGTCACGATGTATTTTCTTACTGTTATATAAAATAGCATCAGTGTCTAATGAAAAGAAGCACACTCACTCATATTATTTAGATTAACTGCCATAATGAAGCAGAAAAGAATAAAAGTACCTTTTTATGTCATGGACGAGCTTTGATTTAAAGCGTTGTGAGATATACAGAGAAGTTGTCCCACTTGATCAAGAAAAAGAAAAGTATTTGGTAGCAGCTCTGGCTTCGTTAACTTGTGCTTCTTTACCTTTCGCTTGCAGGACGGTAACGATTCAGACGACTTCATGTGAAGAGAGAGAGCAGACAGAACCGCCTCCGTCACTGAGACCGGCCGATGGGACGCTCCTCTGCTGCTTCTGCTTGCTGTAACTCTGCACTGACATTGAAAGAAAACAAAGACAAAACGGATACTTTTTTTATTTTTTTGCTTTTGGACAACCTGAGTTGATAAGGGACGGCAGCGGGGATTTATTCCACATGCCGAGCTGAATGTTCTGTTCATGGAGGGAGTGGCACTGTAGAAGAAACGCAGGACAACCAGAATGCTGAGCATCATTTTAGGGGGAAAAACACTCAAATAGCAGAACTGTTCTCACTGCTGTTGGTTTCTGATAAGAACTCATGTCTGGGTGTTTTTTACAACCCTGCAGACCCTTCTGTTCACTTTCTTTTGTGTTCATTCCTCTGCACGTCAGATTTTATTCACTATAATTCAATGTATTAAACTAACAGTTATAGTTATTCATTGACGTAATGTTCTTTTGAGCAGAACCATCAACCAGGCGAGGCGGCCTCTTTTACCCAACGGCAGAACCGTCTTGTCTGGAGCCACTGATGTCCTGAAAGATTACAACATTTTAGGGCTGCATCTAATTATTATTTTTAAATGACGCTTGTCTCAAGTCTTCTGCTTGTTCTGTTCAACTACCTGTTTAAACCCAAATAAATTACAGTAAGTTTACAATAAAACCGCAGAGCAGAAATTCCTCACATTTGAAAAGGTAGAACCATCACGTGTTTGGCATTTTTGCAACAAAAAAAAAAAGAGGGAAAAAATGATATATTATAAAAAAATTGTAAAATAATATATAATTTTCCAGACTTCAAGAGCCCTGTGACGGTAGGGCATAAAGGTGCATTCTTTGTTTGTTTTTAAACGTTAGTTTTTGTGAGCTTTTCATAAAGCTTTTGAAAACCTTGGTCATGATCAAATAGAAGTTTAGTTAAAATCAAGTAAGTGGACCTTGAGTACTTTTTTTTTTTATTTTTATAGTAGAGTTCATATGTTAAATACTGGACCTGGAGTAGAAGTTCTACTTGCGCTACCAACGGATGAGAAAAGTAACAGTGCATCACTTTAATATGTGTGCTGTCTGCAGGCAGAGGGAGACACGAACCTCCTCTTCCCGGTATTCAGCTATAGATATAGTATAGTTTTGTAGTTAACACAATAACTCTTATATGCATTAGAATTTGCAGGGTTTTTAAAACTTTAAAAGAAAAAACTGCTCCGTTTCCCTGCGGTTTTTAAAATGTCAGCAGCATTTCTCCTCTCCTGTAGGTGGCACCATCAACACATCTACACTTATTGAGGATGTATGCTGACAAGCCACTTTCATGTGGAGCAGCGCATGTGTAATAACCTGGTATGTTGTTTAACAATGTCGTCCTACTAACTTATGAGTTCATTTCCGTAATGTAGTTCATGTACTTGAATTGCCAAGATGTTATGTTACCAGCAATGGTAACCTCAAAAACTATACTATAATAGTAAACGTAGATGTTGTGAATCAGTAACTCGTATATTAATACGGATCTGATAATTGGCTAGTACATGTGCTGCCTTTTGGAATTAAAAACTACACTTTTTCTGCCTAAAACTGTCTCCTACATTGAAATGTATTGATCTCGAATGACAAATAACTATGAGGTGAGGCTTCTCTATATTTTTACTGCCGTGATATCGGTAGTCCAACGACCACAAACAAAAACAAGTCACGCTAATTTAGACTTGATGAATATTTTTTTTTTATATATATATATATATTGCGTATATATATATACGCAAAATATATATATTAGTGTGTTTCTCTTTTGAAAATAAATTTTTGGAGGATGCGGGCATCGATCCCGCTACTTCTCGCATGCTAAGCGAGCGCTCTACCATCTGAGCTAATCCCCCAAGATATCATACTGTAGAGTCAAAACCGTCCAAGAAATCACGAAAGTAGTCATTTCATGTTCTGATCAACACATGGATCTTCATACTTTTCTGTTATGAAATTCAGGCTTCATGACTTGCATTTACTTATTTCCCTTTCAGTTGGACCGGCTCGCTGCTCTGGGGTACTTTCCTCCTCTGCTTTTGGGGAAAAAACACAGAAATGTCTCCACAGCTGATGTCCTCACCAGCATGCAGATGAAGCTGGATGACTGTTCGGAAGAAGACCTCAAAGAAGTTAATGGAAAAGTATTAAATTGTGTGAGTATTTCAGTCACTGTATTGATGATGCAATGGAATGTTTTGAGACAAATGTATATTTATTTTTCGTTTGAAAATCTAATATTGGAGATTAATTTGTTATTCTTTCATTGCAGTGCATACAGGTTTCTTCAGCCAAATCCAGAAACCTGTAAAGATTGTAGGACAGAGCAAGGTACAAGTTGACATGTTTCACCATAACCTGTTATGTTGGGCAGTTAATGCACAGAAACCAGGTACAATTAAAACTTGGAGTTAGTTCACTTTGAGATTCATTCAGTCCATATCAAAAGGTATGTTAGGGTGAATGTACATTTGACGTGAGCTTTAACTGTAAATAGAAATTGATGGTTCCGTCAAGTTTTAAAACTATCCAATAATACTGACTATATTATAGGCCAAACTATACAAGATCTCTGCTAACAATTGACCATCTCCATGTTGCCTGATATACTCTGACAGACTCATGTTTTAAATGTTAATCAAGTACTGTGTACCTCCTTCTGAAGACAAGAAGGTGACATGCAATGTTAAAAGATATCATGCCAAAAAGGATTTATATTGCCTGCAATAGTGTCCTAAATATAAGGCCCACCACAAGGACAGACTTGTAAAGGATAGGAAGAAGTTTGCAGCTGAGAAAAAGGAGTGGAAAGAAAGAGTAAAATAAAACTACAATGTCACACGTGTTACACTCCAGCTTCAAAATGGTCAGCAATCAGCACACAAGGTAACACAATTTTAAATAGAGATGATTTACTGTGTTTCCCCCTATGCTAGTAACAGTCACCCGTTTCATCAATGCAGGAATAATAGTCATAGCTCAATAATGGGGCTTTTAATAAATCCTTTTGATTCTGAACACATTTTTATATTGAATGGCCTTAAAATCCACTTGGAGGCATATTGAAAGTGACATTGACAGTGTCATTATAGTTAAATATGTTTCCCGTGTCCAAAGACATGTATTTTAACTGGACCCTGAAAACCAATGAAAACATCAGTAAACTCATCTATGTTGACTCCGGTGTCTCGTAGTGCAGAGCAACAGGTCCAGATGATGGTCGACGGATTTATTGATAAATCTGCAGCCTATGAGAAGAGCTGCTACAGTATAACCAAACAGACCTCTACATAAAATTGTGTGAGTATTTCAGTCACTGTATTAATGATGTAATGGAATGTTTCGAGACTAATGTATATTTATTTTTCGTTTGAAGATCTAATGTTGGAGATTACTTTTGTATTCTTTCATCACAGTGCACACAGGTTTCTTCAGCCAAATCCAGAAATCAGTGAAAATTGTAGGACAGACTGCTCGGTTATAACTAGATATTCTTAATGGAGGAGAGGTTTGGTTCCCATGTGATCTTGAGACTTGATTTACTTTATTTATGTTTCATCCTGAAAAGGCATAGCAGTGCAAACGGTACAAATACTTTTTGACTTTTAGATGGCCACCCGATAAGAGTTAACATAGATAGACCAAGCAATGGGGGTGAAGTCTTTATTAGAAATCATTTACATTAAAAAGTAAGACATTAGTCATTGCCATATCCATCATTACGTCCCATTTACAAATAAGGGTTAGTGAATCAGCTGGTCAGAAAGATTTACCCCCACCAGATGAGGGGGTTATTCTTCATTCTCTGGGGTACAGGAGGACGTTGGCACGGGGTTAATCATCATCAACATCCCATTATTGAGAATGAGATTGTGGATCCACACAGAATATCATCAGCCTTGATGAGAACAAGATGGCTTTTTTATTTTTTAGCTCAGGTGTTGAGCCACTGATGGCAAATGAAAACTCCATTAAACTGCAGACAAAGCAGCAAAGACGAGACAAGGAAATGTGCAGGACAGACAGACGAGATAGCAGGTAGATTTATTCTTCTTCTTCTGGATCTTTTAGACAGACGTGAGCCTCCTTTAGGGTCATGCTGTCAAACTCTAAATCTTCTGACGGAGTCAAGCCACCCGCAGTTGTGACCCCTTTACCCACAGTATCTTTCCTGTTGAGGTTTCACTAACGCACACACACAAACATACGGCATCTGGTCTGACTTCTGAGGGAAATGGACCGAGCTTTTCAGTGGATTGGAAAAGTATGGAATATCTTTTTGGGTCTTTCCTCTGCCCTTTACCACGTTTTCACATCACACTTTTTTTTAATATATATATCATTAAATAAAAATGTTTTATAAATCTACAAACCTACATTTTCTATAAATTACACAATCTGTTTAACCCAAAGGTTAAAGCAACAGCTGAAGTTTGCAGTAGAAAACTCACGGAGAGTGAGAGAGAGAAAGAGAAAGAGAGACGACCTCTGCGTCCAGCATTGACAAAAAGAATTGGTAGAAAAAAAAACATTTCACGATATCCAACTGATTTAAAAATTGAACCAAAACATAGATAGATGGGTCCTTTTGAGTGTGAGTTTCTTAGTTTGACCCCACAGTGTCCAATCATGGCTTGAGAGCCAGCATACGGAAAGGCAGCCTCAGACTAGGTCAGCGTGTGTGTGCATGTGTGTGTATATAACTTCATGTGTGTATATTGTGTAGGTTAATTAGTCGGCATCTGTGAGGTCATCACACCCGCGTCAGCAGCTCCTGAGCCCACGTCTTAATGGCCGACGTCGTGTGTTGGAGCAGCTGCCACGTTGTATTGGTGAAGGCCAACGCGTGGCCCTGCAGACACGAGACGGACACCTCTCCACTGCAGGACAGACAAGAAACAGAAATATTTTGAGAGTTTGTTCTTAAACTTAATGGTTACAAAAACAAAACAAAAAACACTTAATACGGATACCAAATTGATTTGCACAGCTATTCATAAATCCAGTGAGTTCTTTCATATTGGATTTCTCTGGGCGGCCTGAGGGCTTCGCTCTTGATGCCCGCTCAAAAACAGAACTTCATTCGTTGTATTCGCTTGTATTGCAAACTAGCCACATTTCCAACCGCGTAAATGGCAATGGTATTGCTGCAGTGGACTACATTTACCATCAACACTGCTTGGTCATCCACATAAAAAAGGTGTTGAATTTTCCCTCTTAATTTTAATGTAAAAAAACAGCTTACATTCAGAAAAATGGGGACACAGAACGCATGTTAAAAAGATTGCCTCAAAGTACTGACTTGCAGGAGGCCTGTAGATTGGTCCACGCTCGTTGTAGCAGTTCAGAAATATACGCCAGCGCTGGCAAGATGTAGTTCTGATGGAGGGAGAGGAGCAGCGCCTTTAAATACGCCAACACCTGGAATACACTGTCGGGTGTGTTGGTGTTCACCTGGACAAAGACAGAGGAAACACACCGGTCAATGACATGAAATAAAATCGCTTCAATTTGTTACCTCTTTGGTTCCTCTTTGTCTTCAGAACCTAACTAGAGGTAGATGGAAATGACCATCAGCAAGGAACAGTTTTACAGCCTTACCCATTCTATGGCCTGCGGTGTCTTTTCTTTGACCCAGAGAATAAACTGCGTGGTGTTTTCAGAGATGAAGATGGCTGCTGTTTTAGTCTTTTCCAAACCTTGGTCCATTAGTGGCCCCAAAACCCGTGCACACTCAGAGTAATAATGAGGAGTGTTCGTCTCCAACCAGCTACAGAGGATACAAAAACACAGAACAAAAACAAGTTGATGATTTAATTGCATGCAGATGCCTCTTGAATATGTCAGTGTGTTGTCAGCCATTGTTTTTAATGCCAAGTAGTCGACCGCGATGTTCCATTTTCATCAACTGTTAGCTATTTTTTTTTAATGGATTTTTAAATTTGCAAACATAACTGAATCAAGTTTCGTATTACCATTAACGAGCGGTCTACTATTTAAATGTTTTAACTATATCTTATGCACTCAGTGGCCACTTAATTAGAAGCACCTGCACTTCGAATGAAACAATATAACATCTGTCTTTTTAAAATCAATGATGCGTTCAATATTGAGGTCAGAGTTAAAGATGGTTTTGTTACATTATATTGTGACTCCTTCTCATATTTTGTCATTCTATTTACATACATGATGGAGTTAAAATATTAAGAACACATCTGATTATAACACTACTACTATGACCTCAGTGCTAAAAAAATTACTGAATTAAAAAAAAACCTGTATGATAGCATTAGAAAACCCTGAACAATATAGGAATCATAAAAGTAGAATTTATGGGAGAGCAGTTGTACTGGATTGCAATAGATTGTACAGGTGTACCTAATAAAGTCACAGAGTGTCTCAAGTGAAGCAGACTGAACAAACGTAGTGAACCTGAAGCATGCTTGAGATATGTTCAAGCTTTGGTTGAACTGGCCTACAGAAGGCTAGACAGATTCTGAGGTCGTACCTGAAGCCCTGTTTGGAGTAGACCTGTACTTTGCTCCAGGCCTGCTGAGACACGGCTGTGACCCCCGACTTACGCAGATGCAGGGCTGTGGTGGAATCTGTAACACACAACGCACTTTGTAAGACCTCAAAAACAAACAGAAGAAGTCAAAAGAAAAAAGTCTTGCACGTTGTGATATAAAAAATAAAGGGGAAACGAGACTCGGGACAGACCTGCGAAGGAGCCATGAGATCTGATGTCATGAGCGATGAAGCCGGCGACAAACACAAGGAGAACCATGAGCAGTTTGGACCAGGGGAACCCACGGCCGCGCATCTTTACCTGCAGATTCTGGAGACGGGAGGAAACACTGAGCAAACATTTTACACGAAACTTCTATTTTTGTGTTTGACTATCTAATTGTAAGGTACATTCACAGTAGATATTCTAGAAGTTTAATTCAGCATATACAGGGGCCGCTTGTCTCACCTGACACAGGCTATTGCAGTCCTGAAGCTCCGGAGATTCAACGCCGTCTTTCATCTCTTCATTCGTCACTTTGAAAGACTGGATTGTTTCTTCAAGGTTTTTCCGGAGCTTCAGATGGAAAATAAAGCACTTAAACATGAGACTTTTAATTGATCTATGTATTACTAAAGCTGTTGCTCTCTGTGCTTAAACATGCACTAATGCACTCATTAAAGTATACTATGTAGAGCCAAGCTTGGTTTATGAACCATCAGGCCTCATGGCAGGACTCGTACCTTTGGGGGGAGGATGCTCCAGGACTTCAATAAATGGTTCAACAGCAGACTGGAGAAGAGAAGAGCGGGAAAAGTTAGCTCCATCTATCACTACATAGTGGCGGTACATAATATATAATTTTTATACACTATTGCCTTTCACTCGCATATGGAACATACGCATTTGTCAGAGCCTCGCTGCTTTCTGTTCTACTTTTCACAATTAAAAAAAAGAAAGAACAAGCACATAACCCACCTAGACTGGGGTAAGTGTTTGGTATAGAGCTGCCTCCACACTCCTAGACTCTGGACATCCACACACAAACACTCCGTCATACTGCTGAGCAGCTGCAAAAACACACGAGAGAGGAAGAAAGACTCAATTTGTGAAGCCGTAATTCTCCATAATGCCTTCTTTACCGCTAACCAGAATTTGTTTTTATGATGATCAACAGTGATAGCAAAAGCAGAGTAAGGCAACATCCTCATCACACACATAAATACTGGCACTTCTTTTGCCAATTAGACGATAGCTGATCGCCATTTTGCACTAATGTTTTACAACTACAGAAGCCACTGCTCTTTAATCCATGAGGGACACTAAAACATTTTCTTTTGGCTTTTTCAATGACCAATTTTGTATAATTAAATTAAAGTGAACATTCATGTGTCAGCGACAATATTTGGCCTGTTAACCAGTGCTATGAACTTGCCAGCTAGTGGTTATAAACATAGCTATAGTGTTTGCCGACATGCTAACATGACTGTTGATGATGCTGGTCACCATAGTGAGGCTGTTAACCACAAACAGTACGATAGGTCACTTATCAAAATGAGTGATGCTGCTGCATGGAGCTAAACTACACTCGGACAACTGAAGCAGCAGTATTGTGTAGAAAAGATTGTTTCTTACCTCTTTCTTCATGTCATCTGGGCAGTGCGGCGTGGCTCTGGACAGAAAGGATGGCAGGTATGTGTGTAGTGTGCTCTCGGGTTTGGCTCCGAATGCAAGGACCTTCAGTCGAGGGTAGAGACGCCTCAGCTGCTCCTGAAGACTGAACATAAAACACAATGTTTTATTTAATTACATTTATAAAAAAAAAAATGTAAACACTCCCAAGGGCACTAAACCAGTGTTGATGTGTTCTCATAAAAACAGTCGATGTGACTGAATATATCATTTACAACATCAAATTTTTCATTCCTGAATGAAGATATCAGCTGTTTCCCTTTTTTTTCCATTTTTACAGGTGGAAAACTTTTTTTTCTCCATTTTTTCCCTACAACCACAAAACATCCCAGTATTAGAAGAGAGACATTCCCAATAATCTTGTTAAATGAATTCATAGAATATGCAAATCAACCACAGTCACTTCTTGTGATTGTTGGATTAAGTGTAATTTGAGGTTAAACATCCAGGCTGAATTCATTCATTCATGCTCTACAGAGACTTCTTTCTCCACTGTGTATTCGTGTAGTACACTGGGATTATTCTTCAATGAAAATCAAACAAATGCTGTCCTGACTGGGTTTCAGTGTTTGCATTATGTTACATTTACCTTGACGTCAGGGCGTTCTTGGGCATGAAAGCAAAATCTAATAAAGGAAAGAACTCTTTAGGACCCATGATGCCGAATCCTTTTGTCAGGTTTGCATGAATTCTGGGGAAAGAAGAACATGAAGAGTGTCAAAGTATAGTTTCCTTTTGTCCAACATTTATTAAAAGAAATTAAGAGAAAAAAACACTACATTCTTCATATAATATATCCTAATATTTTAAAAGCCAAAATAATTCTTAGTAACTACACACAAGATGAATTCAAAAGAAAGGGAAGATCAGAGATTATTTACTAAGTGATGTTTTACACAAGATAGATAATGTTTCACATTTCACACATTAATGTCATAGATAGGTGAAAAGAAAAGAAAGTTTTGGTTTTATTTTACATTCATATATTTCTTAGGAGGACTTACAACAGAAGTCTCTCCAGATATGCGATGGCGTATGAAGACAAGGCCTTCACTCCCAGCACAGGAAGCATGATGCCCAGCCACACTGAAACACAAATAAAGACCTTCATTAATATAAAAGGACACATAAGTGTGTCCACAGTCAGCGGTTTCCTTTGAAACAAAATTGAGCTCCGCAGGCATTTCTTCTGTGTCTTATCAAAGTAAGCAAAACTGTTATAGATCATGAATCTGTTAAGAACTGAAGCATTTTGTTCTCGTGGCATTCACGGTTGCACTTGTTGTTATCATTTTGTCGCACTTCTATTAGTTATCGCACTACAAATATTTCAATATCAGGTCAATATCTTGCCCAATCAAAAAGGAAACCTGAGACTCATACAGGGAGCTCTTGATTGCATTTTAAACAAGATTATAGTAATTCTAAAGAAGGTTTTCCCTCATATTTTAGATTAAATATCCCAACCTCAAAATGATACAATAAAATGTTTGCACTTGTAGCTTTGCCAGCTGCCTTAAGAGTCAGTCGACTTGTGTCTTTCTTTGCCTTGGGCGAGTCAAATGATACTTTGCCGGTGGTTATGCAATCTTCGAGGAATATTCATCCTCTCCTGCCCACATACGAACATCCACCTCACAGCCTCAACTATTACCAGGCAGCAGACCAGGCAAGCGTTCCCATGTGTTTAAGCTCACAGATGGCTGTCACTGGATGTGTTGCTGCTCTACTGTGCACTGTTGCTTCATTAACCCCTAGTCCAGAATTTGTGTCGGCATATTTAGTTGGGAAATGGGGAGACAGACTGTAACTAATACAGTGCAGAGGAAGATTTTTAAAAAAAGCCAGTGTCCACATATTCAAAGTAATGTGTCATGAGTGTGTGCTTTGTGCGTTTGATTGTGTATTACCTCTTAGTCCCTGGCTGAGGTCATAAAATCCAGCTTGGCCCAGAGCCCACATGATGGTCAAACACTTCACTGGACGATTCTGAACAGATCGCAGTAACTCCAAATACTAGAGAAGACAAATGGGAAGAAAGGTATTACAACAACATTATTGCAAAAGACAAACCCAAAGACGTTGGACGGATTTTTAGAAAAGAAAGCCATTACATAACTAGTATTGTTACTTATTTTAAGTACATTAGGAACGAACAAGGGCAGTGATCTGCAGGACTTTAAGGACACACACAGACATTCACTCACTTCTGGCAGGTTTTGGGTTGCTATCCTGGGTTTGTCCTGTAGAATTGCCTGAATGCAAACTCGGTAGCCATGCAGAGGTTCTCCTGGAAATGGTGGGAAAAGAGGCGGTTTGTGTCTGTCCATTAAGTTTAACCCCCAAAAATACTGTTTAAAAAAAAATATAGAATATAGACAGATTATCACTCACGTCAAAGCACTACCTTATGCACCATATTTACCTGACTGTCTGTCCATCTCCCTGAGCATAGTATAAACACAGTGGTCGAAGAAGTCTGGTAGAATATCACTGCAGCGTCCGATGAGGCCTTTGATCACTCCCTTCAGCTCTTTTCCTGAAAGGCAGTATGGGTAGTCTGGGTACAAAAAGACCGAAAAGGGACATGAAATATGAAAATGAAAAGGCAGAAACCTTTAATTGCACAGTTTGTTTCCTTCATAGAAATACAAATACAGTAGAAACGTGTCCAAAAGGGCCATATTGAATGTGCACAATATTTTCTTCTCCCTCTTGCTTTAAAATAAAACGAAATCCGAGTTTGACCGACCGTGAGCATAGCTGCTGAGTGTGGGCTCAGTCTCTGCTGCGGTCAGATTGAGGTTGAGGTATCCTGCCAGGTCTTTGACCCACACTGACGGGTTGTCTGGGAACAGGGTCTGACTGCGAGCCAACTGCTGCTTCAGGTCCCCAACATCCAACTAAGAAGGGAACAAGACAGGAGAAGGACGTACACTCAGAAACAACACACCCATTATGTGAAGAGGAGACCTCGGTTTCAGCATGTGATCGTTTGCTTGGAAGATGCCACAAGGCAGTACTGTTTCTGTGGGCTTCTTATGAAGATATATAAAGATTCTAGATGTTTTGCAAAGCCTGCTGCATTTATTTTTCTTTCTAGTGACTGACCAAGGTAAGCCAAATTATCACAAATGAACTTTTAGCGACATAGAAAGTGTTTTAGGGCAAAAAGGCGCACACACACACGAAACCTTACAAATAGTTAAATAGTTGTTTCTCTTCTCCTTAAACTACAAATGTTCAGTTTTAAGCTTTTGGTTGTGTACACATTTCAGCATCCAACAACCAGAAAGTTTCACAAAGGAAATACTCACAGCTTTGAAGGCTTCCTCGAGGGTCTTGGGAGCTGCGGGTGCGACTGGACTGCTGGAGTGGGATTTCTTGGATGGTTTACTTGACGAGGGCTTCTTATTTTCGGACTCGGCTGGTGGTGGAACCTGCTCCTTGTTCCGTTTCTTTCCCATCTTCTCAAAGTTGTCGTACAGAGTCTCGGACATTATCACGGGTGCTGAAAGGGAACAAGTCAGCTGTGGTTTAGACGAGCCTATGTGCAGATCAGAGAGTCTATATTTTTTATTTTTTGTAATGAAGCCTCTCTTCCAACTTCTTTGGTCTCCTATAAAACTTTCTTATATCAACCCCGGGTTCTGAAAAAGTTAATCCATTAAACCATGGCATTCCCCTCCCCTCACATTCAGAGTTTCCTCCCTCCCTCCCTCTTGGACTTGCATAATAGGCTGTTATTACCCAAGACAATTTCCATGTAACTCTCACTACACTTCACAAAGAAGGGTTAAGCACAGACAGCATTTCAAGTATTACCCTGTGTTACACGCCGAGACGCAATTTGTAACGAAACAGTCTACTTGATCTCAGTTAATATTAAAGCTTGACCAGTTTAAGTTTTAACCCCATCAGCCCAAGGGTATCCCTATTGGGGGACTTTAGATAATAATCTAAATAACACAGAAATATAAGACCTAAAAAAAACAGAAAATTCAGGGCTGCAAAAATATTTCATTGCCATGCACATGCGCCAAACACAACTCAAACAATAAATTAAAGATTACAAATATAGTATAGACGAAAATCGCCATAAATATACTCTCACGGCAGGTTTCTGGACCAGGCGATCCGTATCTAGCAGCTAGCAAACAAAGTGAGACGGCAAAAAGCAAGCCGCTTCCACACAGATTCCACACGTATCAAGCAAATCCCTGTAACCCAAAGTATCAGCAACTTATGAGCAAAGGAACACCAGCAACATAAATAGCTTAATCGCTTTACGGTCAGCCAATCTGTCTTACCTTTGATGATAAAACGTAGAAAACGATTTTTTTCCCGGTAAATCCACACTGTTTTATTTTCAACTGATATCCTGTGTCTCTTTCAAATCATCGCAAACTTTGGGAGGGGCCGTTCTGACCAGGTAGATGGGCAGACTATCAGCGTATCGGATCATATGCTTCACCAATTACGACGCCTATCTGTAGCCTATAGGCTCACAGTGCTGTCAATCGTCTTTGAGTTTACAGATCGATTCTATAGGCTGTGACGATTCCAGGGATAGTTCATTTTCTGAAACTAATTACCGAGATAACGCCGTGCGTAGTCATAAGTGGCCAGGGATGAGAACGTCTTCATTACGCACCAGACAAACGGACAACAACTGTTTCTCTAGCTCCTATTACGCACTCCTTTGTAGACCTTTCAAAAACTTTGTAGACCTTTTGAGCACTTTGTAGAACTTCGGAATTACTAGAATGACATCATTGAATTAGTCCAAAAGGACGCTGAGTACCCGGCTTACGATGATGATTCATTGTAAGCCGGGTGTGTGTGTGTGTGTGTGTATATATATATATATATATTAATTATAAAATTATATAAATTTTCATCCAAAAATTATTTTTTTTAAGAAAAACTGTATTTGGATGTATTGAACAACATTAGTAATATACAAGTGAAATATATTGTTTGCTACATGAGAAAAGTCAAATGGCACCCATGGTGCCAAATGTCCATTTTTGTACTGCTTCACTTTTTCAAAGTAAAACTTTGCAGAGAGACTGGTCACATATTGTGCTACCACTGGAAGAGGCCTAGGCAGGCTGATGCATCATTCCAAGGAGATAATCATCCTGAAAGTGCTTTCTTTTTTTAGGCGAACCTGAAATCTCTAATTTGGGCTGTGTGCCATCTTCATTTACTCTTAAACAGTAGCATATATAGTGGTATTAACACATCTTAACAATGTCTCACAAGTGTACTGTTTATTATAACACCAACATTATTAAAATAGACCTTGTGGTTGCAGAGATACACCCTTTTTAGTTTAGGTATGCAATTAACCCTCATGTCGTCTTGGGTTCAAAATGACCCATCAACACACATACATATACACTCGTACACGGGTCATTTTGACCCCCAAGACAACACAAGGGTTAAGTCAGTTTATTAAAAAAAACGACCTAGGGCTTATGGGGTTAAGGGTCAAGATACCTTGTATACTGGGGTAGCAAAAGCCCAGACAGTTCAACAGTAATCCTTCTTAAGTATCAGGTATTTCCCAGAACGTTTATATTTTTATTCCCAGCATGTAAAAGCCTCTGAAAGAAAAAGGCTGACATCTATATTTCTTTTAGAGAAAGAAAATTGACAACCCTAACCCATGACAAGACCGTACTCAATGTGTTCGTCCATCAATAGTCACCGTCAGACCAAAGATCATTCTTTCCTAAATCTAAAAAGGAGGCCAAAAATATGGTTCCTTTTGCGTTATTTCCTCTTATTTTCCCCTTTATTTTCAGCCGTGGATTAATACACATCTTGTGCTCCAGTGAGGACTTCAGACAGCAGGATGGTGTATGTGAGGTTGACTCTACAATGCACTTGTTCATTGAATGAATTATTAATGCATTTTTGGACAACAACGGAGGAATATTGGCACAGTAGAATAAGTTACATCGTGATTGGAGCATAACTCTATTGTTGGTTTTGACCCTTTAAAAAGTATGTTTTCAGAATAAGACTGAATCATTGACACTCATGCCGTTATTAAAATCACAAATAGCTCTAAGCTTAACTAACGTAGCAAAGATATCTTCAGTATTTAACGGGATACGACTGCACACAAGATCAGACCCTCACCCTAACTTGAGTCGTTGTTGACAGAGGTCACCAGTTGTTCACTGATCATTCAGCCATACATGTTGCTGACAGACCTCCGTCTATATCTGGTCAGCAACACAGGGCTGTGACGCCAAGACAGGACTCGTTTCATCACATCCTGGATCTAGTTCACGATTATTCTTCACTTCCCTAAACTGAACACTGAAGTCAGTGGATTTCTCTGTGAGGGTCTCAGCTTAGTAAGCGTTACCAGAGCTGAACAGCGATGAAAGTACCAAAAGACAAATGAGGTAATCTGACCACGTCTATAAATACTAAACAAATATCCATACAAGTCAGGAAGTCGGTCATTTCCAGCAGCAGCTCCCAACATGCTACATGCAGTCACAGGGCACCAGCAAGAGAGGCCACTCAACTGATGGAAAGGAATGGCTGAAATAAGTAAACGACAGCTTTAAACTAATGTGCTGTGACACAAGTTTGCAACATAAGAATCAACACTTGTTTGATGACAGGACTAGGAAGATGGCACAAACCAATGTTTAGTAATTATTTCCTTTTAATTGAGGCACTGCACAGTGTTTTAGTTTGAGAAGTCACTTTGAAATAATTTTAATTACTGTCAACGCCCTCCGGGGTTTGGCTCCACGAATGCGGTACAACAGCAGTTAACAAGGTTTTTGAGCTTGTGAAATCATTAAGTTGACAATTTACATGAAAGTATATTTTTGAGCACGACATAAAATCAGATATGGTTTCTAGTTTTGACATACACATTGATGTAATGTCAAAGATGGTTCCAGACAGCCACCGAACCAAATTCCCCACTGCACCTCAAGCAAAGTCGAGCACTTGGCACAGTCATTTGTTTGCCGCGGTACTTGAATGATGAAGAAACCGATGGTACTACTCCTGCCGTAATTAAACAAGACAACAAGAGCCAAGACTATAACCTAGTCAACATCACTAAATTATAGAACATTACTCTAACAAAAATACTGTCTAAAAAAAAAAAAAAGCTTAGAAGGATTTAATACAGAGTACATCTACAGTCTTCGAAGTATAACTACGCAAGTCACAAAGTGAAATGAAAACCTACATAGTCTCGACACTACTGTACCTTACATTGTGCAAACAAAAGTTGTTTAGTCTTACAAGCGTTGTTATCGAGCTCCGTTTATGAACACCTGCTGAAATGAAGTCGTCAGGGAGGTGTGTAGACCTCTACTGGATCAGGTACCATCCAGGTCTCCTATACAGTGAGTAGTGAGTAGCGAATGACGGAGTGGCTTTGGACAAAGCATCGGTGTCTGTCAGCAGAGGGTCTTGGTGGTCTGGTGAAATGTGATATGAGCAGTTGCACCCAGCATGGGCCCCCATGCAGGGTGGGTGGACTGGGAATGGATTCTCACACCAGTAGAAGAATATCTGACAGGATGCTTCACATATAGATACAGAGCATACACTTCACAACAACACAGAACAGAGAGGCATGTTTTGCTTATCTAATCACATTTATTTCGTCATGTGTACTGTCATAACAGGGCTACTGCCAACTTTTATCTGGCATTATTAGGACACACGTTGCAAAAGATAAAGCTGGTATTTACTTTAAGTAGAGATGAAAAACAGATTAATGTCAATACAGATATCAACTTGTTCTCCAGAGATTATTGGTGTACATCCCATTTGAGTTTGCAATTTATATTAATTTCTTTGATTAAGGTACCCTGAAGATACGTTTTCATCCCCTTTTCTTTTTGGACTAAACCTTTACACAGTCACGGTCACTGATCAGACAGACTTTGAACGGGCTGATTCACTGATAAAACTGGTGCATAAACAAATGCAGCGGCAGAGAGAGTTTTGAAGTTGCTCTTGAGAGGGTGCGTTAGTTGTGGCTCGGTTTGCTGAATGTAGAGTATGATAAATACAAAAACAAACAATCCATCAAATTGTTGTGATTATAGTCTACCAAGTTGGGCTGAAGATGAATCATCACACTGCTAACGTGTTTATGGGCAGATTAAGCTGCTGGGGTAGAAATTAGTTTATTAGCCTTTTTCAAAGCCCTAATTAAATATCGGTTACAGTTTTTCTACGCTAGAACACCACATGGGCCCCAGGTTTGCTGTGTGATGAATTGATCAAACAAAAATTAATTCAGGAATGTGCAGCATGCGAGCACAAAACTGAGGTGAACTGAGATTTCAGCAGAGAATCCACTCTACAAGCCAGGGCTTCAAAATCAGGCAATAATCCACGACACACCTTTCATCTGATCATCACACCCATCATCATGAGCTTTGTTTGTAGTGGTTAATTGCTCATCTTGATTTACACACACTAGAGCATGGGGCTTTTGGGACCCCCTGGAGGTCTGGGACTCCAGGGGTCCCACATTACCCAGTTGGTAATCCAGCCTTGATCCCTTCTCAAGACCCGTAAACAGGATGTGCAGATGTTTGTAGTTTCACTTTGATCTCCAGGTGAAAACCAAACTATTGATTATTAATGTGTGAAAAAAATATGAAATCGTTGCATCCGCAAATTCATGTGCATTGCCACCATCTATTCACCATGACTTTATTCTATATTTTGTATTATCATCAAGAAAACCAACAGTACGCCTAAACTTAAAACGCTTAATACTTTACAACTTCCCTACCATGTCCGTGTCACTCAGCCCCGATCCCATTGATTTCAGACCTAAATCTTAAAAAATGGGTCACAAATACATAAACATGTAGGCATGTCCTAACCATAATGAGGTAGCACGTCACCTAGTACAACGGTGTGGCTCTTTATGCTTTTTAATAACTTTTGGACAACATTGGAGGAATACATTTGATCAGGCTGGGGTTGCACAAACAACGAGTTACTTGATCATAAGATATTATATTTGTTGACAACTAGACATCTATATTGTATTACCAGCCTCATCCCTTCACAAAGCTCATGGACACAGAGGATTTAACGCTAAGTCACATGTGATAATTGATCACTCAGCACAGTGACAACTGTCCCTGAAGGAGGCAATAAGCGGATGCCTGATTGATTAGCTTCACTTCGGACCGTCGAAAAACAACACCACGGAGATGCATTTTTTTTTAAAGTGAGAAAACAGCAAAAATAAAAGACCTAAAAGGCCAGACAGCTGCTGGCACGCAGCTCCTGAGTGATGACGTCGACTTTGTTGACACGCCGCTCGAGCGGCTGCTAGCTAGCTAACGTTCAAAAAAGCTAGCGCGTTCTTGTAGTCGAGTATCTTACAGGCATTTAGCATTCATTTTTAAATGAATGCGTCGTCCGAAAATGGGGCTTAAGGAATAGTCACTCACGCGAACGGGGAACACAGCAAACGGAACAAGCCAAGAGAAACACCGTAAGACGTAACCGTTGCGTCGCTAAGCTGCGGCGGCTAGCGAGTCGCGTCGGATGACAGCTCTCCGTTCCCACCGCGTTACTGCCTCGAGCGGAAAGGCTCTCATTTAACCCGTTATTTAAGCTCGTGAAAGCAGCTCCATCCGCCTCGCGCATAGACACGTAACTGGGTCACGGAGCCGCTAGCTGGGCCGTGTTCACTCACGTCTGGAGGACTGGTTGGACTCTCCGAGGGCTTTCCTCCCCGCGCCGCCTCCACCGGGCTTCTTGTCGGACGAGCTCTTGCCTCCTCCTGTGCCGCCGCTGCTTTTCTTCCCTTTCTTCACCACCTCCCATTTGCCGGCTGCGTTGATATTAGACGCCATGTCTCTGGTCCAGATTGTTATAGCTGTTGTATGTGTGTGTGTCGTGGCAGCGTGACTTCCTGACTCCTGCTTCCCCGCTGAATGAGACAGGACGACTCGACTCAACGGCTCTGATCGTCAACCCGTCCGCGTGCCACGTCTCTTTGTCGGCGTGACGTCAGAGCGATGCGTTTGTACCGTAACGCTCAAGTTCATACACGTCTACGTTTTTATTAACATGGCCCGAAGTAACCCCTGAGTTTAACATTCAATTTAGGCTTCTTCATAAATGTCAATGTAAAAAAAAAAGTAGCGATAGAAGAAGTACCCTTTACTTAATTAAAAGCACTAATGAAAGTTTGAAAACTCGTCCTGCATTCAAAACCTTGGGCTATGCAAGTCTTAATTTCAGCAAATTTCACTCTGAAGGACTCTGCAGAAAAATATTTCCTGCCAGGGTGATGTTTTTGGATTAATATTACTGCTGCATTGTTGTGTATGTTGCATGTTACTGCTGTACATGTTTACAGTTATAATTCTTCAGTGTATCAGAAATAATCATGTTAAAACTCACCAAATATGGAGTTGGAGGGTAGGACAAATTGTGAACTGAAAAGTAACTAAAGACAAATGTTGCATTAAATGGAAATACGAAAGTAAAAGCCTCGAATTCCCACTTAGTACAGGTCATTTAATAACTATTTCCTCAAATACACCTGTTCCAGTTTCTTAGGCCTAAATATTAATATTGTATGATAACAAATTGAGAAATTGGGAAATTACTGAAAAGCTTTATACGTATGGTTTGTAACGGGATGTTATTCAACATTTTAAACTATGGCAGTGTATGAAACACATTGTAGACCTACAGTCATTCATAACAGTCCTGGTGGTTTCAGAATGTCCATGCAGATATGATTTATGGGCATATACTAAAACTACAATAAAACTGAGGTGAGTTGATGCGTCAGTCACAGCGAATGTCTATTTTCAAATTGAGACCGAATCATCAAAAAGTCAGGAGTTTGGTCTGAATTTTTTACATCAATTAATAATACATTCAGCTCAGACCAGGCCCAAGCTTCATGACTTTTTATGGAACGAAGGCTGCAAATAATGTACTTCTTTATATGTAAACTCTTTGGACAGAAATGTAAAAATGTTCAGCTCATTTCAGATGTCCTGTGAAGTCCTGATATAAAGAGGAACAGAGATTGTGAACAGTATAACATAAAATGGTAAGAAAAAAGGCATTGATGGTGGCCATTTTTAGTTTTGAACTAAAACTAGCCATAACCTTTGACATGTTGAACTAAAACTACAGCAGAAATGTATAATCTCATCCCCGTCAGCTCTCTGTCAGGTCCGTCTTATATGGTACCAAGTCCCGTTAAACCATTGGACAGGGTTCGCACTGTCATGGAAAACCTGGAAAAGTCATGGAAATTAAAATGGTTATTTCCAGGCCTGGAAAAGTCCTTGAAAAAAATAAAATCCCAAAAGTTGTGGAAATTTGCTATATTCATATGTTCATGTCGTTTATTTACGCTGAGTTTGAAATAATGAATATGCTTTTAAAAGAAAGACGCTCAAAATACAAGCAGGCATCTATATAAATGTGTATTCTTTTAATTAAACTATTGTCTCTCATTCATTTATACTGTATGCTTTGGAATGCTCAGTTAGTTTAAATATTACATTTTCTCACTTTTTCATGTATACACCGAGATTTCACAAAATGTTTGGTCATGGAAATTTGGTTTAAAGTCATGGAAATCCATTGGTCAAAATGTGTATGAACCCTGATTGGAGCGGCTGTGGACTTCGGTCTGGCCGGAGTCTGTGGAACAGGCCGAGACTTTTGGCCGCAGTGTCTCTAAAAAGAGGCACTTAGTCGCTCAAATGAGTCACTCAATGTTCGGCACAACCCTTCTGGATCCCTCTCAAGACCAGAAGGGTCTTCAGCGTTAGTGTCACTGACCACAGTGGACGTCCTACTGGGTCAATATGTTAATCTATGCAAATAATTTCTCTGCAACATGATGGCAAGACTGAACATCCCTGTCGTTACGGTAACAATGTGCGTTTGTGATGCGTTTCAGAACTAGAGAACACCGATAAACGAGAAATACACAACACACCACAGTACGGTTTGTTCGTTTTCTGGAGCATCAGAGCTTTATTTCATTCCAGCAGTAACGGTAAATTATGCAAGTTTTATCACATGGCTGCGAGACCAACAAATGGTGAGAGAGGGTTTGTTATGTTTGCTGGTTCAAATCCTGGCTGTCACTCACAAAAGCCCACACCAATAGTTCCTTCACCGCCATTGTAGTGTTTTAACACTTTGCAACAAAGCTCAATTCATTACGCGAACAGAAGAGTGATGATAGCAGCTAAAATGTTTATCTTAATTAACACAGTAAAACGTTAGTATTTAGTAGTGTCAGTCTGTAATCTTACTTTATTATTATTTGTTCATTCATAGATTTTAAAACCTGACATTTGTCTGATAAATAACTCTTACACTGACGCCTCGAACTCATCCATTGAGGAATTCAATGCCAATAAAAAACAAACCTCTTTCAAACAAATCTAAAAAATATAAAATGAAATCTTCCTGTATCTTCTCTACTTGTTGGCATTTTTGGATAATTTCAGTCTGTTTCGCTACATTTGGTGCAAGACCTTCAATTTCCCCAAAAACAAACCCACTTAAAAAAAAAAAAAAAAACATTAATAAATAAAAAGATAAATACACCAGGCCGTCTCATAGACAAGCAGTCAAAACAGTCATGAGCAAACCCTCTCTGGTGGGACACACTTTGATGAATAAATGCAGACTCTTGAGGAGGATTTCTGTATGCACGTGCGCAGTTCAAAGTCTGTGATATGTCCGGCGGCTAAATGTACGTTCATGTGTGTCATCGTATTCAATATGTTCAAAATATATGTGCAGGCCTCCCTCCTTGGAGGCTCAACACCCTTTATAAATCTCACCTTGTGAATTGTACAACCAAAACATCCTTAAAACTGGTCACATTGTGTGGAAAACGTTGTGGTTTCATATATAAACTCTGCAGAGCACCCTGATGCATGTGTGTCTGTGTGTGGGGTCACCAATTAAAGTGCAAGGTGAGAGAAAGTGACGTGCCTCTTTAGACAGACAGATTGATAGTGAAGCACTGTTGGCTCCAGGATGTCAGTGCTGGATCCCTGTAATCTCATTGCTTTTAACCTGAACCCGCCCTGCAGTGCAGCGGTCCCCTCTGGTAACAGGTTAGAATAAAGTTGAGTAAGCCGGGCTGCTGGGCTCTAGTCCAGACAAGGTTTGGGCTAGGAGTTCTTTGATAGTTTGGGAAGGTTGTGCAACAAAGTCGTCATGGGTATGGACAGCCGCAGACAAGATGGGAGAAGTAAGGGCAGATCGTAAAAAAGAAAAGAAAAAAGAGGGGGGGGAGGGGGCAGGGTTATGACAATAATAAAAGTAGGTTCTGGGGTGAGAGCAGGGGGAGGGTGATGAAGAGAGGAAGAACAATTCAGAACTCTTCCGGGTCTCCCTGTTCTCCTTCGTCAAATTCTTCATCCTCCGGTGGTGCAAATCCATCCTGCGGAAGAAGGTCGAGGTCATTGTACATCAGGAGGAAACGTACTTTGCATACGTCTTTGTTATTTTTGAGAAATTCCCCCAGTTGCCACATTACATAATTCTGCAGTGAATGCGACCAATAAAGCCAAAATTTAAGCAGGAACTACGTGGGCTTCCTTGTACATCACCTTCACGGGTTACTGTTAATTTGGTGATAGTCGGACCTCTTAAAGATACCAGAGTCACAAACATTGCAGATGTTTTATAAGTCAGGTAAACATGTAATTTGAGGGAATGGCCCGAGCCTACTTGGTGTGCCATGCAGAAATGCTTCATCAGCACAGTCGCTTCAACCGAGCAAGTTTAACATCATTTAAAGTTCCAAAGGTTAACTTATTTTTCTATACTGGCATAGGGGAGGTCCATTTGGGAAATACATGTTACTTTCATGTGCTAACTTCTTTGTTTGGCTCAGCATCTAAGGATGTTTTATACCCCAAATAAAATCAATCGATCAACCAATCAATCGATTGATCAACAAAACACCAAACCGGGTTTCAATAATTGGGGTGGAAAGCAGATTTCTTTGCAGTGTACACCCATAACCAAGTTCCTAATCGTTATTTTGCATGTGCACGACAAAGACGTCAGTCAAGGAAAGTGTAAGGACTGGTCATTACACGTAGAAAAGATGCAGCTTTGTATTCAAAATAGTTTAATTCAAAGTCTAAACATAACCAAAAGACTCAAAGTTGCCTCTAGAAGTATAAGTAAGTTCCACTGCGGAACATTTGACTAAAATTGATGAGCACAATGACAAGTGGACACTTGTATCTGATCTGTGCTTCTATTATTGTATTTAAGTAGACACTGTAAACATGTAAAAGTCTTCTGTTCTAATGCATGTGCTTTGTGTGGGATTCTAGTGTCTTTACCTCTGTAGCGTACAGTACATCCAAGATTTTGTTGAGGATTGGGTTTTCTTTGTCCTGGCAGAGGAGCTCGATGTCCCTCAGCTTTCCAAAGTAGAAGTCCCTCTCCTTCTCCAGTCCGTCTACAGTCAGCTTGAGGTCCAGCATCTATGAGCAGAGAGGCAGGTTATAACAGCTTGTGGGTTTGAGATAAATATAGAAGAAAACAACTGTATACTGTAGTATATCATTAATAACAATGACCACGAATCAAAACGGCACTTCAAAATGTTAGTACAAACAACAGTAGGTATTTCATTATGAGAGAGCACTGAACAGATCAAAGCAGTTGGTACCTGCTGGTTGAGCTCTAGGAGCTCAGAGTCTCCTCCGTTGCGGATCATGGGACTGGTCTTGCGGGCTGCTGTTAGGTTTATCTGCCTCGGAGGGGGGCAAACACTCTTTGGTGTCGTGGGAGACGTTCTCGTGGGGCCTTGAAGAAAAAACACACACAAATGTTTCTATAGCTAGACTTGTCTGGATGGATGTGTTTCGGCCGTCAGTTGTCAGTGTGAGAGAACAGATTCAGAAGCAGCCGTCTACACTGGGTTTGTATTAGCTTATGCTTTACTTGCATTATATGTGTATACATTTGACCCAAAGCATCGTCTTATGCTTTGGGTCCCTCGTATTGCCTTTACTTGTACTCCTGTACAGTAAATACATGATTGCATTTGGGCTGCAAGTTCTGCTAAACACTAAATTACCCTGGGTGAGCAGATACAGTGAAGACACTGACAGCTATTGTTCTCACTTTGCAAAAGTTTCCTCTGCCTCAAGGCCTTAAAAACTGTAACCATACAAAATAAAACACAAGCTCAAACACACAAAGATTCACCCTTAATAGGATGTGTTTGCAGTTTGCTTTGATTTTCATTAAGAACAATTGTACTGTCAAACATGTGTACTGCCCATCACTGCTAGCAATGTTTGTCCTCTACATTTAATCCAGCATTTAGGAGCAGTGGGCTGCTGCGAAGCGCCCAGGGAGCAACTTGGGGTTCAACGCGACAATGACTCATACTTGTTGTCCCTTAATATAGATTATGCATTTCCTCCTTCATTTAATCCTCTTTTGCCACTTATGTACATGCAATTACAATTTAAAATGTTGCTCGTCTGACGCATATCAACTTGTGAGTAAAACTATTATTTAAGTATATCAATGTTTTGTGATGTGCAAAGGGCTGCTTTTGGAGATACATTGTCCAGAAGACTTGTAAGATTGTGAAATACTATATCAAAAAGTACATTATGCTTGTTTTGTAGCTGCGTACGACTACAGAGATACAGCCAGTGCCCCGAAGACAGCCCACAACCAGCAAGAATAGACAAATCCATAAACCCGGTAACTCACACTTTGAATGAAGGTAAGAACCACTGCAAGCATACACACGCACACACACCCACCCACACCCACACATTCTATGTAGGGGATGTTACCTGGACAAGAGGGTCTTTTAGGTTTGTGGCGAATGGGTTCATCTGTGTTAGAGGTGGGGATGTTTGCATGGAGAGGTGACGGCAATGAAATGAAACCATTGGGTTCACACACAACTGGGAGTAACAAGTGTGTGTGTGTGTGTGTGTGTATGTCATTAGCGTACCTGGGTTGGTTGGAGGCGGCGTTCCGTCTTGGCCCTGCCGTGACATTAGAGGATCGTATTCTTTCCCATCATAGTTGGCGTCAAAAAACTTCTTAAACCACTGTAGGAACTCAAAGTTGTCCTGGAACTTCCCCTTCACCAGCCTCTCCACGGAGATGATCTGAGAGGAGGAGAGGACAGAAATCGTCCTGATAATGTGGAGAAGACAACAACTTGGATATGGATATCAAATAAATGCTAATCCTTGGAATGCTAGAGTAAATACTGCGATGGGGACAGTTGGTTATCAAAGAGTCACTATATGCCAGGTGCGTCTCCCTCTCCCCTCCCAAAAAAATTAAAATAAAAGAGTTAAATCCCACTCAATTGTCCCTCCCGGCTCTTCTAAGATGACATCACAGATATATACAAACTGGGATTTATTCATAATTCCTACTCTGCAGATGGACCAGTTCAAAAAGATGTACAAGCTTTGTCGGTTTTTGAGCCACAACAAAAGCCAAAATGTGGCCTGGCTGATTAGGGCAAGGCTTGTTTTCAGCCTTGCCGATGACCAGAATGCCTTTTGCTACTGAAGCAGTTGTTGATCACCTGCGGCCCCTACCGGCCGCTTCAGAGGAGTGAAGAAGAGTCAAGAATAAACTGGGAATAAAATTATAATTACAAACTAATATTTTGGGGCATCACGGTGGCCATATTGAAGATGTTGTGGATAATGTAATCACAACATCCCCTGTTTAATGAGACCGTTGTTACACGTCTCCCCTCCTCTCATTCAGCCCAATTCTCTAAAAAATAAAAACAGAATTACCTATAGAATTAATGAAAAAATGTAATTATAATGTCAACAATTTTTATATAAAACAGTAGAATGTATATTGTAACTCCGCAGCTATGCAGCATATGTGGTTCGAGGTGTCTTTGACCAGAGTTGTATCTCATGTCAACTTGCATATTTCAACAACTCTGTTAACCCCGGGCGACCATTTGTTTAATCAAATCTAGTTTGAATGTGTGCATGTTAATGAGTGTGTGTGTTGTGTGTGTGTGTGTGTGTGTTCTCACCTTGTCCACATTCATTCTCTTGAATGAAGCCTGTAAGACCTTGAAATTGTTGATGTATTCATGTTCCAGTTTAGCATTGAACTTAACTTTCTTCATTAATATGCAACCTGGAAAGAGCATGTCCATGAACTGACAGTAAGCAGAGCCTAGGGGGAGAAAACAATTTACTTTTAGAGCTTGATATACATTTTGAATTGAATTACAAGCGCAACATTTAACGGTGTGTGTTTACCTGTACAGAGCTGCTCAATCTTTGTGTGTGTGAGCTGCAGAGAGTCGTTGACCCATGCCAACATGTCATGACGACTCAGGTTCTCTACAGTCATAGAGGTGGAGTAAACATTCACCGCCATCCTCCTGGTTCACAAAAATACACACATGAGCACACAGATATCATCTGCAACAGTTGAATGATTGCTTTTATGAAGGCTGATAAATACTTATATAGTCAACAGTTTGATGAATGAACTATGTTTGTAAACCTCAGATAAAAAACAACAACAGAGAAACAAATTACAACTTTATTTAAAAGGGAAAATGTGCCACCTTTTATGTGGATGTCCAATCAGTGTTGATGGTAAATGTAGTCAATTGAAGCCCCAAGCCTCAGTGCTTGTTATATTGACGACAGAGCTGCAAAATCGGTTGTTTTTTTTGCATCTAGCGCTGTCATTTGATGCAATAGTTGGAGGCAAGGAAGAAGCCAGGGGGTTCGCTCTAGATGCCGCTCAAAAACAGAACTTCTTTGTTCCTTCGCTTGCATTGTAAACTAGCTAGGTTTCCAGCAGCGAAAATGGCCTCCCAAATTAGGAGTGCAGAGGAAGTTATGGACGGGGTTTCCTTTGACAGTGTTTTGGCTGACTTGATATTCAGCTGTGTTTATTTGAGCCAGAGTACATGGCGGAAGATATGCAGCATAGAGAGGCCTCGGCTTCTGGCTACATGTAGGCACCAGGAGATCCCTGCTATCCTGTCAAATGTAGCAACCGCTGAGGAATTCATTGCTTCATTGTCCACAGTTACCATCAACACTGATGGGACATCCTTTAACTACTACATAAACAAAGATAAGTGTATACATTGGTTAAAATGTTCTTATTAAATACAAGTTACAGCCATAATGGTCAAAACTGAATGTTTTAAATGCCCGACAGTAGTTATTTTTATTAAAATACTCCTAATTCCAATAAATTATTTTTTTTAAAGATAAAAATATACTTTATTAAAAAATATAATTATGAATGGCAATCATCAATTTTTTACATTAAAATGACAGAATCATAGACACCATTTAATTTAATGCCACATTCACTAAATTTCTTTCCATTTTATTTGGATATGATTTTGATATAGTCTGATTTTAGTTGCCTTATTTGCAGTTCTGAAATGTTTTATTCCTGGTTCAACCACATTGAGCCCATTTTAACTGTTTTAAAAAGTGCAGTAAAAATAAAATGTATTATTATTATCATTATGATTACGTAGCAAAAGTAAGACACTTGAGTATTGATGCTAAACTGCTGTTAAATAAGGTCTAGTAATACGGGAGATTTTCTCGCTTCATGGTCAGGCAAAAAAATTCAAAACACGAACACACACACACACACACACTTTACTCACCTACGCTGGGTGTGTGTTTGGTGCGAACTGTTCAAATCTGGTTGTGGTGGACCACCTTGAAGAAAGACCTGGGGACATAAACACGGATCCTGTGAGATATCAGTGATGCTATACCATTCAGAATGCACCATGAAAACAGTCACACGTCAAAGTTATTTATTGTATGGGCAATTCTAAAAACCTGAAACTTGTCTTTGCATATCCTCTTTAAAACATAACTACCTCTATACCTCTGTGTCTATTGTTCAGCATAGCATGCACAGTCAGACCGGTTTAGCGTCCTGCACAAGAGCCCCCCCACATGGTTACAAAGAGAAACACCACAGATAAACGTGCAACCACTCACTAGGTCACTAATCTCCACTACAGTTAATCCGTTTAGCCCAGGTCGAAAATGCTGTAACCCATCATGCTGCACAAAAGGTAGCTGGGGTCACCAGCAAGAGGCTCCAACAAATACAGCTACAAGGCATCACGCTGACTGCTTGTGATGAGGAAAAATCCAACTATAACAAAGTATTTCCTGTGCACTGACTGTATTCAAATTAACACTGTCCACCAGGCAAATGCTGCTGCTTTGGTTGCGGCTGGTGTTCTTTTTAAGCCCAAAAATCTACTTTGACTAATTTGTGGGTTTGAAATTTATAAAATGGTGACAAAAAGTCTGTTTATTTCGAATTTTATTTTGCTTCCAGGCAGCCTCATGCACAGATGGTGCAAACTGCTCACACGTTAATACAAATAACTATCCAGTCAGTGAGACGTCTTGAGACATGTGGAAGACAAACATGCTATTAATAGAAAATTATCAGTATCAGCCACTACAACCAATAGCAACTAGCTGTTAACTTAATTTAAAACCCTAAACCTGAACTTTCCCTAAACCTGGACTCCCCCCCTACCCCCCAGATCGTCAACACATCACAGCACTTTTTCTTTTTGTTGCATTTGACCCTTTAATATAGTTCCAGTTTGTAGTAATAAAAATAATAATAATAATAATAATAATAATAACATAAATCTTTCCTCCTGTTCACCCTACCAAATTAAGATACACAAATCAAGGGGACTATTATTTAACTGTTAAAACTGGCTTGGAATGATCTATGCTTATATTTCTCAACACAAGTTCATTTTAAGAGATCTATACTTTGTTTTAGATAGTTTTGGAAACTCATACCTGCTTTTGTATCTTAACTGGGCATTGTTTATTTTCTTTTAAAGTATATGTCGGTTATAATTCCTTATTATAATATGGTTTATATTGTGCTTATTATTAATTAGTCTTTTCTCCAACTGACTGAAAATGCCTTAACATGAATTTGTGAAAATTACAACAATTCTATTGTTTCAGCGTGAATTTTGTTAGTTGCAACTGTACATGAGGTCCAAATTAAGTTTTGTGACCATCGGAATACTGAGTCAGCAATTTGGTAGCAGTTGATATTAAAGAAAGTATGTAATAAAAGATCATAAAAAAACGTTTAATTAGGCTACAGAACACTGGCAACTGCAAAACATTGGCAGACTTATCAGCACTGGTCTGCTGCCATACGACACCAATAACAGATTGTAAAGCTGTTAAATAAAATAAGGGAAATGGCAGACATACTCCTGCACATTTATACAGTAGAAGCTCCAGAAATATAGTGCAAGTCATGGACATAAGAGAAAAAAAATTTATAGTAATAAATAAAAGAATGAGTTGACAAAACAACTCATTCTTTTTCCATTGTGCCCTTCCAGAAAATAAGCAGTTTAAGTTTAAGAGATATATAGAAGTGTTACACAATAACTGGTCAAATTGTCTTCATTTATGATTCATCCTGAGGGAAATTGTTGTACAGTAGTTGCAGAACAAAGCAGGCAAGAGTGCAAATATAAATGTGACAAAAAGCCAAAAATAGTTTATTTTGCTTACAGACTGCCTCGTCCATAGATGATGCAAACACGTCAATACAAAAAACGATCCAGTCAGTAAGACGTCTTGAGACATGTGTAACACAAACATGCTATTAATAGCACATTAACAGTATCAGCCACTACAACCAATAGCAACGAGCGATTAACTTTACATTACATTAGTTATCAGTAAGTAAAACCCTAAACCTGGACTTTCCCCAACTTCCCCCGGATCAAATATATCTGGGGCAAATATATATTTTGTTTTAAATAATTAGATATCCAAACTAAATATACCGAGCCTCGTTCACTTGATTGGTTATCTTCTGATCAAATGAAGGAGATTTGACCACCATTTAATTTGCCTCCGGTTGCATTGAGCAGATATAATCATAATTCTGACCATAATATAAGTACGTCACAACACACGTTAACCCCTGCGTTAACCCCTGCGTGTTGTGACGGACGTGAGCCTTCACAGCAGCCCGGTTCCGGTCGGGTCCACCGGTCCGGGTTGCGACCGTTGGCGTTCCAGCCACGGTAAGTGCGACAGCCAGCGCGCGCCTCTACGATCCTGTCACGTTACCGCCGCTAGCTCCGAGCTAACGTCGCTACAGTTTGTTGCGACGGCAATGCTTTCTGGGCTGAATTTAGAGAGTTGCCACACGATTTAATTTCCCCGCAGTGACGTGAGCGAACTGAGGATATACCCTCGTGTAACTAAGACGACACTCTTGTTTCCAGCCTGACGTGCCCCTCTCTGAGGGCCTTTTCGGGAGTACATACGCACATTGCCAATGACAGAATAACTCTCAGCTACGGGACGATATAAGTATTTAAGTGGGACGTAAATGAAACTAGCCGTTAAATGAAGTGTTTTCAAACGTAAAGAATCCCATTTTAAGTTAAGTTGAGTGCATATTACTCACTGAAGTGCGACGTCGTCCCTCTCACAGCGTCCCGTTGTGTGTAATGATGGGCTTTACTGTTGCTATAACCCGACTGTTTCCTCGGCAAAGTTACGCGAGACTGCTCTCCCTCATAAGCCGTTGGGAAAGTGCGCATGCGCATGGCAGTTAGAGGCTTTTCACATTCCTGGTATTGCAACTGGTGTTCCCATGACGAATAATGTCGGGGGTGAAAATACAACCGCGGCCCATGTTTGGTGATTAACCTGAGCTAGTACAAGTATTCAGATCCTTTAATTACCAAAGTATAACAATACTTTATTACAAGTAAAAGTCCTGATTTCAAAATGGTTCAAAAGTATTATCAGCTAAATGTAGGGTACTTAAAATCAGTGGTGTAAAGTAACTGTACTCAAGTAGTTTACTTGAATTTTTAGATACTTTTACATACTTGAGAATTAACATGTCCGACTATTTTATACTTCTCATCAACTACATCTCAAGGGAAAATATTGTACTTTTTACACCTGTACATTTATTTATAAAAGTAACTATTGCAAAGTGTGCATTCTGCGTAAAGTGTAGTTTTACTAACTTTTGTACTTTTATTTAAGTGAAATATTGAAAGTAGAACTGTTACTTCTAAAAAAGTGTTATTGCTACTTTTACTAATATGATAATAATATATGAATATTTCTTCCACCATTGCGTAAAGTAAAAATACTCATTGTGCAGAATGACTCCTTTCAAAGGGTTATCAAATATTATATTATATTAGCACATTAGGGTACCACAGCTAAATCTTAATTATTATCATCATAATTTCTTATCATTATTATGCCATGATGATGAAGATGACTATTATTTCACTTATTTGTCTGTCATGTTTTGTGCCAAATCTCTGCTTTTATTTTGGGTCATATTCGTGCAGAACTGCACTTTAGAAAGATTTCTTTATTGTATGTGAAATGTATTAAAGAGTTTTCCTGTCACACAATTTGCAACAAAACACAGATGCACGTTTCTGCAGTTCTTTTTTCATTGCTTTTACTTTACAATATTGTTGTTTTCTGCCCTTTACTGCATGTGAATCAGCTGCATCCTCATCTGTACTTTGTATATTCTTGTGAATTGCTTCATGATAAGTTTTGGTATGTCGATGTATGTCAGCCATATTTTCCCTCAGTATATATACATGTATATTGTCTATTGTGCTTTTTTTTAATTTCATATCAATTACTGAATTCATCTTTTGCAAAATAGTTTTTTTATATAATACAACTGTGACCACAAATCTTGTGAGGCATTTTAGAAATAAAAAGGTGACACATCGGAACCAAGATGTTATTTTTTTCTCACTTTATTCTTTTTTTTGTTATTCGTGTGGTAAGAAACAAGCAGCCACTTACAGGTTCAACAGGTTCACTGTCCAACACAACAATAATCTACAAACACACACAGCCACCAACCAGTCACAATGCCTTCAAAGCAACAAATCCATCCAACAATAAAATAATGTTGTTGTAGGTAACAGTTAAAAAAGAACCAGCACCAGTTGTTGTGAGCCCGTGGAGAGATTGCACTCCTCTGTCTCCACGCGGTGCTCTTCATGCATGAGGTGGGCGTGTCGCACGGGTGACTCGTATTGGCACATTTATTCTTTCAGCTAAAAAAACAAAACAAACAAACATCCTAAATATATAGTTCACAGACAAGAAGACGTGTTCATGTATAAATACAATACTGATAGCAGGAATGAGACATCATTAGGAGGTGAGAGGTTCAGTGATTTTCTGCAGACTGTGCAGCTCAATCTTCCTGCTCTGTGCAGACAAACTGCTCTCAAAACAATAAATCCCTTTTCATTTCCTCATAAACAGGAACTTTACTTTTCAAAATACGACCCACAGATGCAACTGAAACTCAACAACATAATATCATTTCATGCGGTTACTTTTAGGGTCATCTACGCACAATCTGGGGCCTCATTAATCAGCATGTGCGTACGGAATGATTTTGTAGGTAAACTATGCAAACAGTCAGGTTTTATTAGATTCTTGAGTTTAATTTGAATCGAACAACATGTCTTTTATAGACAAGCCCAAATAATCAGTTTATCGGAGCTTTATTGCCAGAGCAGCTGGAGTGAACCAAAATAGTAATTTTTATCTAAATCAATCTTTCTCATGCGTATGGGTAATCTATTAATCACAGATTTACACTAGTTTTATGAACGTTTTGATAAATGCGGCCCGTGATGTTTTCAGCAGCCCTGATTTTCCACTCAGAAAGTGATCTCTGCGGTGAATGAGAAGCCACTGCATTCAACTTTATTGATGTAAATTGCGATAAACTGTAATCTGATGTTGTGCATTATCAGCAGTAAAGTAATAGAATGCCTTTCCTCATTATTATCCCCACGGTGATCTTAAAGTAACATACTCAGAAACTTCTACTAGCACTTTGCAAGGTCTATAGGTACCACGTTTCCTCGACAGAAATGACTACATTTAGCTGTTGTGGAATCAGCGCTGGGATCAAATCCCAGGTCAACCCACAGGTTGTTTACTTGTGTAACTGAGTCTGTAGACCCTGCTACAATGCAGGTGAGGCAGGATATTTCTGGGAAATGTGAGTGTTGTTTCAGTTCGAGGCAGTGAAAACATAGGGATGGAAAGATTCAAGGCTGACTCTATTTAGACAGTGTAGCTGTAAAATCACACAGTGTTTTGAAGCAGTTGGATTTCATCACCACACAGCACCATTGGAAATAAAAACACTGTTAGAGGAACCCACGGTGCAGCAGGAAGCCGAGCACAGTGGGTGTTTAATCACAAACAGAATCCACATACGTCTTCATATGAGTGTAATGCTATGTTGTCTACAGTGCACTGTATAAGTGTGTGTGTGTGACGGGGGTATAATAGATATTTCACGGAATTCAGTGCACTACTTTTCTTTTAATAATTCAGTCGACATCACTTCAGTTCAAACCATAAAAACTGTACTGGTTTTGATCTTTCACAGTTTGTTTAATTTGCGTTCCTCCGTGGGACACGAGCAGGGTGGTAATGAGCAGACTTTGTCAATGTTGGTATGATCCGTTTGAATTTAGCAAACCATTTTTAAATTCATAGATAGCCCTTCACTCTTGTGTAATTATTCAGTCCCGCCAATTAAGACAAATCAGATTCGTAAAAGTCACTTTGGTAGATCACTGATCATCAGTTAGGTTTTCACCAATCACAGAAGCATGCTTCAATTTATATATTCCTCTCCTAACTTTAATCCTGTGATTGAGAAATCAGTGCAGTTTTCCTGGTTGCGGAGAATTATACAAAACAAGGAGACTCGGATGGGTGTAGCTCCGGCAGCAGCGATTACCAGATACCACTGGAGCGACCACCGGGAGGCGCCAGGATCCGGGCCGAGGACCTCTTCGGGATGTGGTCATCGACCTGAGACCCTGAGAGACAAACAGAACATATCAATCGGCAAACAGTGAGAATTTTTTATATATATATGTTATAAGCTTCATTCCAACCTACCTGAGAGGCTAAAGGAGGACTCGTGGAGGTCTCGGACTCCCTGGTTCACGCGAGGACAACCTTTGTTGGACGCATCTCCGTCTATCGGGCCCAAACCAAGCTCCTTCTTCATAGTGTTCGCCACCTTGGCCACATCACCGGAGTAGGCATCCCTGTCCACCCCTTTGTAAGCCTGAGTCTGAAGCAGAGAGGGAGGATGGGAAGGTCAAAAGTAAATAGAGTACACATGAAATCCAGGCATGAGATGAGTATTTTTGACCAATTTGAATGCTCATCGCATCGAAAGTTGAACTAAAATTGGATCTGAAGTTGAAATGTCCTCTTGAAGGAATGTGAACGGCAACTTTATCATCTGGTGTTCTTGGCTAGAGAGGGTATTAAGTAATTAAGTAATAGATACATTAATGACAATGATAGTACTATTGATAACACTCTTAGCATAAGTTGCTAATTGAGATGACAACATGCTTATTTGAACTGACATTTATGCTTCTAATCAAACGGAGAGCACAGCTCAGAATATTCTATGCAAAAACAAGGGAACTACAGCGTGTACTTAAAACAATTAAATCATAACCAGCGATACATTTCGTATAAATGACAAGCCATAAGAACATGAAATGAGACAAATCTATAATTCTGGGATATATAACTAACTTTACATATGGTATATATAATATGCAGAACGCATAAAAAAGTAAGGCCCATAAAGTTAGCAGTGTAAACCATCATTGTGGTTAAAACAGAGCAGAAACTCTGCAGAGGCTTTTTGCCGACAGCAGCAGCAGAAAAACAGTGTCAGCATATAGACAGAGCAGGAGCATTATACCCTTTATATAGACTGTCAAACCAGTGCAGATAGAAACAGTGTGATGGGTGTGTTTGCAGTCGCTCGGCTGCCAGCTATCTAAAGCTAACACAGCAAAGCACAGCATGAGTCCTGGTGTCGCACTGCTTGACCTTTGGCGAAAAACATATTTTTGATTCAGCCTTTAAATAAGCTCGCAGGATGAATGAATGAAAGTGGACACACCTTTTCTCTCTGCACCATCTTCTTGTAGAGGTAGTCAGGGAAGGTGCGCTGGGGGTAGAACTTTCCGGATCCCTCAGCACACATGAACACGCCGTTCTCACACACCAAACGTCCGCGGCTGATGGTGACCAGGGGAACCCCGTGGCAGCGCATCCCCTCGTACAGGTTGAAGTCTCCGCCCTGCACCTGAGTGGCTGCAGAGATCGTCCTGCGCAGACAGAACGGGGTTTGTTCGGAGCCAAAGGAATCAAGACGCAATAATGCCGGGCTGCGAGCCCCATCTTCTTGTCGTGAATACGACTGCATACCTGGTTGCATCCGGGTCCCAGACCACCAAATCAGCGTCAGCCCCGGGGATGATACGACCCTTGCGTGGGTACAGGTTGTAGATCTTAGCAGCGTTAGAGCTCGTCACTGCCACAAAACGATTCTCATCCATTTTTCCTGTAACCTGCAGGCATTAACGTGTTGAAAACAGGCAAGGCAAAACACAACTAAGGCATTTTGTTAGGAATCTGTGAATTTTAGTGAACATCAAAGGATTCTTTGGAATATCATTTTGGTTGGCTTGGTTTGGCTGCTTGTTAGAGGCAATGCGGATGTGTGTACATTATTTCTTCAAATTATTACTAAATTGATGCATTAAACATAAGCCAGCGCAAACACAAATAGACGCCAAAGGGACACTTTAAAAATCAAAGCACCAAATTCAAAGCTGAAGATGGACATGGATCCTTCCTGTTTCTGTGCCTGAGATGCATGCTACATAATACACACAAGCTTGATTGCAGGTTATGTGAGTACGTGTGCCAGTGTGTGTGTGTGTGTCTGTGTGTGTGTGTGTGTGTGTGTGTGTATGTGTGTGTTTGTGTTTGTATACGTACCACTCCCCTCTCCCAAATGACACTCATCCTGTCCTGGACTCCAGCCACTCCATGAGGGATCTTTGTGAAGTCGTCCTTGCCCAAAGCTCTCTGCTTGATGCTAAATGGACGGTGCTCTGATGCCACGACACTCAGAGAGTCACTGGAAACAAGACAAATGATATCTATCTAAATTATCACTAATCACTGACCCCTATGATAAAGTTCCAGTCTGTACTGAGCACATACTTGGCCAGCAAGCCCATGAGGTAGTTGGGCGTGTTGGGGTCGAGGCGGAGAGGAGGCACGATGACGTGGGCGGCAGCGTGAACCCAGTCCTGATGGTAATACTGCATCCCGTTCAGCACAGCGTGAGCTACTGTGGTCTCTGCGTGGACCACCTTACCTGCAGAGACGAACAAAGAAAGAGAACAAAAGTGGTTGAGTCCAAGAAGATCATTTACTTTATATCATCGCCACTGTCCACGTCTTCATGCTAGCATCTTTTAATTCCACCCACCTTGCATCTTAGCAGTAGCAATCATGTCTCCAGCAGACATGCTGGACACATTCACAAGGTAGATCGGGCAGTGAGCCTGCAATCACAAGCAAATTCAGTGATTTAATCGGTGACATGCAGACACATGCACACAGATAGGATATTCAAATCTGGTTTTGCATCTGTTACCCTGTTGGCGATGGTGACAGCTCTGTGAGTAGCCTCAGACTCCAGCTGTAGACAATAAGACAGAGGACTTTAATAACCACTCAATAGAAATGTATATTTCAGGTCTTTGTCATGAACTTCCATCCCAAAAAAAGGACAATATATGTGGTCATGGAGCAGCTCATTTCTCCTTATGGGGGATGATACATTTCACTGTAGACCAATTATTAAGGAAAGTTGTGTCAGAGCATCTCCATCCAGCCGGTTACTGTTTTTACTCCCTCCAAGTTTTGCCAATATCAGGCTTCAAATCTCTCTTTCTGATTGCCAGTAACGTAGCGTTAACACCCTTAAATGTTTTTAATTATCATTATTTTAAGGATACAGAAAGGGAAAAAAAAAGCATACAGTTTTATATTCAAGTACATTTAGCAGGGCAATAGCTAAATGAAAATGAAGTGATTAGTGATAAGGAATAACCTCCGATGTAAATTTACCTCCTCTGGTCGACTTATCTCAATACCCTCCGGTCCACTGATGCCTAACTCCAGAGCCTCTTTGGCACCCTATCAACACACACACACACACACACACACACACACACACACACACACACACACACACACACACACACACACACACACACAGTTAAACACAAGTTAAATTCATTATTGTAATTGTGCCTTCAATTTTTTATCTGAAAACTCCACACACATGCAGGTGTTCATGCAGTTCATGACTGTCAAAGTATTTTCACTGTGCTGGACATCTCTCATTAAAAGGACAACACAGGTTAATATATCAGGGCTGTGGGATGTGCACCTCTGCCACCAGCTCTCCGTTCTCGGCGTGGACGCGAGCGATGGCCCCGATGTCTTTACAGGTCTGCAGCGTCTGGTAGAGCTCCGAGTCCCTCAGCATCATCATATCTTTGTAGGCCATGAACATCTGGAAAGAGTTCACCCCATGCTCCCTCACCAGGGTCTCCATCTCGCTGCGCACCTGATCACAGGGATAAAGGAAAGGGATCAACGTTTATATTACTGACAAAGGCAGACATTGAAGAGCTCAGCCAGTAAATGTGGGCATGAAGGAATAAGAAAGTGTCTTAGTGTGTTTGGGGGCGTGACATGAGCTCGGGTTGCAGCCAGAATGAGATCCCATTGCATTCACATTGGCGAATGCAGACACTCAAAATGCAGTAAACAGAATCTAAAGGTATTATACAGTTAATATAATAATTCTAACTACACTGCAGTAAAATCGGTCATTAAAATTCAAATAAAGGGTAATGTCCCTTGGAAGTTGGAACCAACTTGATGATGCAGATGATCACAAGGTACAACATCAATGCTTCTATCTGACTAAGCTTCATGTGGAAATTCCAGGTATTTGTTTATTGTAATTACTCGTAACACTTGTCAGGATATACAACTTTTTTTTATATAAAAAATAATGATGCACGTTCCATATACTTCCATAGGAAGTATTAATACTAAAGTAATATAGCTGCGTTGACTAAAGAATTAAAAGTCCATTTCTAAGTGTGAGCAGTTCATTATAAAAGATCAGTAACACTCAATGAATCATTTTGGGCGAAGGGAATTTTAAGAACATTTTCAAACCTCCAATGCACAAAATAATTGATCAGGTGATTGAGAATAACTACCAGAATAATTAACAATGCCATTAGCCCTAGCCCTAGCCCAAGTTGCCATTGCATCATGGTATTACAAGGATATTACTACCAGCTCTATTATCTGGCATTGAACATGTTACTACATGTAATACGATGTGGCCCAGCACACATATGATACAGCACAGACATTAAAGCCAAAGGCTGAATGAGGCACGTTGACTCATAGAATCTGCCTAACGTGCCCAGTGAGCATGTGTGGTGACCTAGTTCATGCAAGGTTTAATCTAGGTCATTTGACTCATAAATGAAAAAATGGTTTGGCTGCTTTATTAATCATTCAGCGGCAATAAAAGCTTGAGGAGCATAACGAGAAAGAATGATATCTGTTTGTGAGAGATAGAAGTGGTTCCGGTACGTCTCTCATGTCACATCCCTCTCACCCCTCTCTGGGTCTTACCTTCGGCCCCCACCAAGTCACCCCGACGTGCAGAGCGTAGTCACAGCATGCCTTGGCGTCGGCCAGAGCTCTGCAGTTCTCGTAGGCGTCCAGCAGGGAGCAGTGCTGCTCAGGCAGGACCAGAGCCATGACCATGGTGGTACCACCCATCAGAGCCGCCTGCGTGAGATGAGAGGGTGAGGAGGGGCGGGGAAGGAAGGAAGGATGGAAAGGAAGGAAGGTGGGAGGCAGAAAATGGGAGGCAGAGGAAGAAACAGAGAGACTGCTTAGAGGCAAGAACAATGATTCCACTGTAAAACACAGAGTCACTGTTTGTCCTGGTGACAAAGAGCAACAGTTCTTCCTCATGAACTGTTTTCTCATCATCATCAATCTGCTTGTCACTAGTAGATGTAGATGATGCACACAGACTGATGTCTTGTTGTACTGATGTTGGATGTATAGTCTTGAAATACCATATACGCAGACATTTGATTTATTAATTAACTGCTTAGACTCTGATACAATGTTCTGTTGAATGTAAAAATCCTCTGTTTTCTTCCACACAATTGCAAATTCCCCTCAATCAACAAGTTTACGTTTATTTGCACAAACATCTGGACACCTAAAGTCTTAACTTTTTTACTTCCTCCTTTTGCTTTTGAGGAAATTATATGTGACTGGTGTACCTTCTATTCTTTTCTGCCTCTCATTTAAAATCAAAACAACTGATAATAACATTTGTTTGGTTTATTCTTATTGGTTTACAAATACCTTGCGAAATAAGAGGTTAGGAGAAGAAAATATTAAGAAAAAGCACTTAAGAAGAACTCTACTTCTTTGAAAACTAAAACAATCTTAAGTTTTCTGAATCTGGTGCCAGTTTGTCACAAGACAGCAGCGATGTGGAGAAGACAAACAGGAAAAAGGAAAAGAAGAAGACGTGGAAGGCCTGATGAAGAGATGAGAAATGGAAGGCTGATGAAGGGAGTGGTCTGCAGTGACTCGTCTCAGTTGGCTGAATGGTAAACGCACTTTTGTGTAGCCATGACAACAGATACTGCTCAGCCATGCCTGTCACCATGCAACACCCTCCAACAGTCTAACAGGGATGTTGCACTGAGGAATGATGGGAAAACAGGCGGTAATCACATATGAGATAGGAAATTAACAGAGAGGTAAAGACATTGTGTCTGTAACGTAGCCTGTCCCTGCAGACTCTCATCAATGTATTGCTCATAAAAAAAAGCCAAAACAGGCGTTGACAACCAAATAATTTAGGCATTCATTCTGTATCATTTCACAACACAGCACGAATGAAATGTTACTAAATCTGGACCATTGTTCACGTGTCAGCGTGGAGCCGTTACACCACACGCCAGACACGTCTTAGACAGGGGCGGGGTCATCGGCTTTTGAGTGACAGCTCCACCAGCTAGTGAGGTATTACCATAGTAACCAGTCCAAATTATCCACAGCATCAGTATCGAAGGTCTTTGCATATGTGTGTGCATTAAGATGATCATATATCACTGTCAGTATGTGTGTGTGTGTGTGTGTGTGTGTGTGTGTGTGTGTGTGTGTGTGTGTGTGAGAGTGAAAGTGAGAGTGACAGCAAGAGAGAGAGAGAGCGAGAGAGAGCGAGAGAGAGACAGAGAGAGACAGAGAGAGAGAGAGAGAGAGAGGGGACGTGGACACATCTGGGGATTGTGGGATTTATGTCGGCACAACCATGATTAAAATTTACTGCCAGTACACTTCTCAAAAAAAGGGATTTTGTGAGCAGAGTGAGAGAGAGAGAAAGAAAGAGAGCGTATGAGACAAGTGACAGGTAGAACAGTTGTCAGTGTGAGTGTTACAGAGGTCCAGTAGCAGACCTTTCTCAAGCAAGCTGGTATAAATAAACTGTCTGCGGGATGAAAAGTTTTTCATTCTGTCCTGTTTCCTCTTTAAAGGCTGTCATCATCAACATCCAAATTTAGACTGTTCTACTTTACAAACCTGCAAAAAAGATCAAGGAAGTCAGCATTGTTCTGATGAAACAGTTCGTAACTGGTGTTGCTGAGCAAAGTTAAGCGAAAAAGGCTTGTTTTCCATCCTCACAGGTTTGTGAGCAGATAACTTTTGTTCTAACCAACCGAACAAATTTGGCCAAATTCCTATGACCATACGCAGAATAATCTGATTTCACAAGACATTGTGGATTTAACTTTCCTTGCTTCTTAATACAAACAATATGTGTGAATAAAACATTAACTGTGTGTCGTGATGAACGTTAACAGCCATAATAACTCTCTTTAATGATTTTCCCCACGTTATTTCACAGCTGCAGCGATGGGTGAGTAAAGCTGACAGACACACAGATGTATTGTTGTATTTAGAAGGACCATCATGTAAATAAACACACACATTCCTATAAATATGGTGGAGACGATTCTGTTATATATCCTGTTATAACACACCACATCATCAAATATAATTGTTGAGCCACAGTAAACCCGACATGCTGTACTCCCCTCTTTATAGAACACGGAGAGAGTATAGCTAAAGTGGATGGTGACACACAAACCCTAAACAATGTTTTATCATGAATCCCCTAGTCTATTAGAGACCCCCGACCCCGACTGTGAGGATAATCCCCGGGAAAGAAAGTGAAACTGACAGACAGAGGGGGAGAGGGAGACATGGCGGATCTGCGAGGATGAGAAGATCTTTGTATGTTGGACTCTGCGAGAGGCTATCAGTGTCAGACAGATTACCACTGCAGCTCTCTGATCAGCCTGTATCAGCACCTCTCACACTTCATATTCCAGCTGAACACCTTTCATCCCACTCCTCCTCCTCTTCCTCCTCCTCGCCTCCCTCTCTTCGCCTCCCTCTGCCTCTCCTGCCTGCAGAGACATTGAAAAGATATCTGCAGTGCATGCTGGGAGAGATACAGAGCTGGTGTGCCATTTTAGTTGAATATGTGTCCTTTACGGACAAATCGGATGTGATCCAGTGCAGTGAATCGGAATGTCTAAGTTCCCTGTATGACTGAACAGCACTGCACTTAAAACAACTGGTTGTTGATAACAGTGAGAGCAGATCAAACCTAAGTACAGAGTACATAAAGAATACTGCATTCTGTCAGTAGTTAATAGTAGAAATGTTGCTGTAGTCTCATGGAGGTGTTTTAAGTTTCAGTTTGGAGTTTAAATGGTTTTAAATGACGTTGCAAAAGCTTCTTAAACCGGGTCCCAAATGGAAAAGCAATCACAACGAAATCCGAAAACCAGCAATTTGTTCTGGTTCACTGAGTTTATTACTTCTTATGTTACATTCTAGTAGGTAGTAGCGTACACCACCAACAATATATCCCACTTGAAACAGTAATAACATACACCACTTGAAATATATCACACTTGAAACAGTTTAGGATTACTGAAGGAACTCCTGTCAGGCAGGAGTTTGTGCACTACTGCGAGTTTTCCGTACCTGTAAACACATACTGGCTTAAAATGAGCCTAAAAATGACCTTTGTATTGAATAAAACATCCACTTGGGGAAAGTCTTTGTTTGTGAGTAGATCTGGGCTCTGTGGTGAATACAGTACACTCTCAATATCTGTACAAACCTCAGTATAAGATGCACAAATGTACTAATACACAGGTCTGTATCTACACCGCAGTACTGCTTCTACCAGCCAGCCTATAAATCGCCTTCCTGCTGCAGGTCAGTGTGAGTCTGTACCAATGGGAGTGAAGCAGAGGATGCTGGGAGAAATAGTTTTGGGGTTCATCACAATTGCACATGAGATGTTGCCTCAGTAACGCAGTCACCATGGAGACCACACAATACTGCCATGTTGATGCGTGCACACACACACACACACACACACACACACACACACACACACACACACACACACACACACACACTCACTCCCTCTGATTTCCACACTGAGAGCAGGGGCTAGTTGCCATGGCAGCAGGGTCAGTGGGTAGGTTTCTGGCATACGGGCGATTCCATCCCCCCAAATTCCTCTCACCCTTCAGTTGGCATTCCATCGGACTCTATAAGATGCTGCAGCGCAAACTCCCTGCAGGTATTATTGTTGACAAAAAAAAATAAAAATACAATCCCAATTTGAAAAAATATGCACGTTTTTTTTTATTACAAAAGCGGCGATTCTTATTTTATGCTGCATTGGTGTGATGCTGGAATAATTTGAAATTCAGCTCCCAACTGGGAGAATTCACTTGAATTCAGAAAGTCAACCAAAATTGTGGGGTTACTTATGTACAGCGAGCGCCACACCAGAACCACCCCCCAGAGATAAACAACAGCAAAAACAGCCACAACATCCTCCAACACATGACGCTGCAGGCAACAATTCCACTCCAAGTCTCCTAATTATTGAATCATCCTCTCTGCTCTGAGTCTCAGCCGTAGGAAATTAACTAATAAATCCTGTATGAATTAAAGATTGAACAGCTTTGGGTGTAAAACAAAAAGGGGAAGTCTTTGCATTCAATCTTGCATTCAAACTTGTGACAGCTGTTTGGGTTAGCTTCCTAAAGGAGCAGTGTGAGAGCACATGTCGTCATTAGTCTTGATGAGCGAATGAAGCCGAATGCAGGGTGAAGATCTGCATGTAGGCAAGACAGAGAGTGAGAGAGTGAGAGAGACAAAGTATGTCTGCGTGTGACAGCTGTCTCTAGTTTCTAAATGTGTTTAATCACAGGCATGCTGAAGAGCCTCGTCATAACACAGTCCTGTTGTGAGTGTGTGTGTGTGTGTGTGTGTGTGTGTGTGTGTGTGTGTGTGTGTGTGTGTGTGTGTGTGTGTGTGTGTACCTTGGTCCCACTGTAGAAGTCATCCTGAATGCTGGCGTTCATGAAAGTTTGCTGCAGATGCACGCTGGTGTCTATTCCGCCCGGCAACACCAGCTTCCCAGAGGCGTCAATCACCTTAGCCCCGCCCGGTATCATCAGTTCCTTTCCGACCTGCCGCAGAGAACACAAGCATACAAATCATACAACTTTATTAGAAAGCATTTTGTCCCTATGAGGTGCATCTGAACCACAGAACATCTAATGGCTATTCATGGCTATTAAGGACATTGGTGTCCAGGTTAATGGGGTTTTAATGTAGTCCATTAAATTGAGAACAGACACTGAGTGGTCATATCACAGAGGGCCAATCAATGGTTCTTTGGTTAAGACAGGTTCCACTCGGCACATCATACCACAGGCAAAACCAGTGCTTGATTCTGATTATTAGGTTTGGTCCAGACTGAAATATCTCAACAACTGTGAGATGGATTGCCATGACATGTCATACAGACATCCCTGGTGCCCAGAGGACAATTATATTGGGTTTTGGTGTTCCCCCTGACTCACCAAGCGACATTGTCTCACTTATTAAGTGCAATTGCTCAACATTTCCTGGATAGATTGGTCAAAAAGTTTGGTACAGACATTAATGACTCCCAGAGGATGGATCCTAATAATATAGGTGATCCCCTGACTTTTCCTCTAGCGCCATTACAAGGTTGATTTTTGTGGTTGTGAATGAAATCTGAAATCTGGTACGAACATTATTCTCCTCAGGATGAAGAGTTGTTTTGGAGCAAGGAGCAAATGTTAGCATGCTAACGTGCTAAACTAAGACAGTGAACATGCTCAACGTTATACTTGCAGCTTAACATCAGCATGTTAGCATAGTCACATGACTACAGACCCTTAGTCGTCCTTGTTCACCATCTTTCTGAATGTATTTTTTAACTCTATAACAGCTAGCTTTTAATAGGCTTTGGCTCCTCCTATGTGCTTGAATAGTAAATGTTCACTGCTAAGTTGACAGTGCCGGTACTCACAATGAGGCTGTAAAGGCGGATTTATTTCCATATTTCAGGCATCTAACCAAAAACCCAATACAAAAACCTGGATGTGCAGAAATGCTGACTCATTTCCACGTTTCAGGACTCATTCTTGCAGCACTCTAAGAGCCTCGGCAAAGCATATGAGGATGTGCTTCCATGGCAGTAGAGTGTTGTAGTAGAGATGAGCTCTTCAGGTTTCTGAGCCAAAAGCATCCTCTTCATATGAACCAATGCTTATTTCCATGACAACATTCTGTGAGCTAATTATAGCTTTCACTATCATCATGTGGGGCCGCAGAGTTCATTCTGTTCATACTGTATTGTTGTGAAATGAGTCACGCCGGTGACAGCTGGGGATAAACTGAAGAGAGAGTATCTGCATGTGTGTGTGCATGAAAGACTGTGAAGACAAATAAAGGATGTGCATGTTAGACGTGGTGTACCTGCTGAATGATGCCGTTCTCAATGTAGACATCTGCTTCCTGGGTGAAGTCATCGTTGACCACCTTGCCTCCCTTGATAAGGATACGCATCGACCCCATGTTGGCAGCCATAGTCCTAGAGGAACAAAAAACAAGATGCATTTAACATCAATGTTACAAAGGTGGAGATCATACTGCAGATACTGTGAACACAGAGATCTGTACAGGCGGAAAATGCAGCTGTGTGACTGGAAACTACGAAACTGTTCAGCTCTGATGCAGGGAACGCGTTTCATCACAAAGTAAATATTTTTGCCTCATGGGAACCATTGCATGCTCATTCCCTCTGATTTCGCGGGGAATTGGACCCCGATGACAGGCGTAAAAAAATAACTATTTAGAAAAAGTAAAGATTGTCGCTGATGGTCTCTTTTGCTTATGTTGGTCATAAAGAGTCATCAGTATTGAGTAGAGACTTTTTCATAAACAGGTAACAAGTTCCTTGTGGTAACTTCAAAAAAAGAAAAGCTAGTCTAAAGCTTCTAAAAAAGGCTAGAAAATCTACCTTCAGTGACATTTCTTTGTCTTCTCAATCTAAATGCTGTTTAAGCAAATCCCTTTCATACTTGAGGCATTTTTTTTCCTATTCTGTAATTAATTTCTTTAATATAACAACGTCAAAAGAAAACTGAAGGCCAGCCAAAGCGAAGCCCCTGACAACGGGAATGAATGCAAAAGGTTAAACAGTAACACCACCCTGAGGGGTCTGTTAATGTTAGAATGAACATACCAAGTCTCATGTGTGGCTTGTGGCAGTGAACGTGTATCAGATTTTGTAAGAAAATGTTTTCACTCAATAAAAAAATGGCAGCTGTTTCTAATTACCAGAGCCAATCTTGTAATTTCTGCTAAATTACAGTTTCTGACACACATTCTGTCATTGTGTCTCTGGAGACATGGAAACCTCCTCCAAGCTTTTAGTGCGTCAGCTCGGCCTATGAAATATTAAGAGTCGAGCAGAGAATCTATAATTTACAAATCTATTACAGCATCTGCAGGAAGGAAGGATTCTGAGAGTTCTGCGCTGAATGACGGAAAGTAGAGGCTTCTTCAAATATATCCAGTACCTGCATACTAACCAACCCACGTATCTCACCAGCTTCATGAACTGAATCACGCTGGAATAATATTTAAGCTATTTTGCAATTTGGTAAAGACTGATGACAAGGAATTAAATATAACCTCTGTTTTTAGTGGACAGGTTAGACTTGCTAATGGATAAGTATATTATGGTTAATCAGTCAATTGGCAGAAACAACATTTTGAGCATTGATTAATCCTTTAAGTAATTTTTCAAGCCAACATTTAATTTTGTGACCCATCGTTTCCAGTGTTTTCCCTGTCTTTTGTGATACTAAACTAAATATTTTGGAAAACTTTTGTGGACATTGTTTCTCTATTTTCTGAAATTTCATTGAAAAGTAATAAGCAGATTAATGAATAGTGAAAATAATTGCTGGTTGGTATATTAATATTACTAAGCAGGGTAATATAATATTAATATATTAGGCAGGGTGAATTCTAATTGTCCTACAGGCCTTTCGGTTCAAAGCATGGATCTAATTAACCTAATTTCAGGCATTTCTCCTACATGTTGCCAAATAGGCACTTTTTCAAAATGAACGCCCGGTGGTATTTGTGATCTTGTCCCCGCCTCCTCCTCTACAACATAATGATAACTTCTGGCAATGGTAATTTCAGGTTGTGTTACTGTACGTACAGCACTCAGTTTATGTGCTTCGGGACATTTTCATATAGAACCCTTTTTCAATGCAGGATATACCGATGTATTTTATTTCTAAAATGTTTATACATTTTATAGTTGAAGTAGTAAAGCAGAGTCTTGTGATTCGCAGCATTGTCTGCTTGATCAAAGCAGACATGATGTATTGAAATACATTTTACCTGCAAGGTCAACCATAGTTAATAGCTAAAGTTTTGTATGATCTTTATGAATTTATACATATTCCAGAGTATACTGGGCATGAAAAGTGTATTATTAAGTGTAACTATTGGTCCCTATCTGATACTTTCAGACAATTATTTAAAAAAAAGCTGCGTGAGGAAGTCTAATGGGATCAACAAACGAAGAGCTTCTTCTACAAACATCCCTCTGTGAGCAAGTGTGTATTCTGCATGGGTGACTGTATGCAATGTGTCTGATGGCAGGACACAATGGCCGCTCAGTCACACAGAATCAAACTCAAAGAGATGGAGGAGAATAGAGAGAGGAAGGGAAGGAAACTGCATAATGAGGAGAGGGATACCCCAACCAGATGAAATGGAATGGGTCCTAAGAGGGAATTGGGCAGAAATTCTCACTTAAAAGATGACATTCGGTTTGGGTTTTCCTGTTTAGCAACTTACTGTTTAAATAATAAAAACATACCAAAGTCTTCCATGTATGCTCCATCCTAACTCTTTTTGCCAGTACTGACAATATGTATTGTTCCAAACACACAGAGGTGTGGGGCAATTTGTGAGTGATTTTTTCGTTATTTATAAGAAAATATTCACACGATCTGATTTTGTTCTACAGCAGTTTATACGCCTATTTAATTCTGCACTAGACAGGGATCATTAGGCACCAGGTCAGACTCCAGTCGATCAGAGAAAATTGAGGGCAAAGAAGGGGTGAAAAAGAGAGAGTAAAAATAAAAAAAGGGGAGAATAGAGAAAGAGTAATAAAGGTGGTCACAAAAAAGAGAAGAGTCCACTGATAGTGGAAATGTAGAAGTGGATGATCGTGTCGAGCAGAAAGATAAAGTGATTGGGGGTAAACATGGTGATGGTGATGGGGGTGCGCAGTATGGAAACCAGTGCCCTAAAGGCCTGGCAGCAAGATAAAAGATTGGTTTCCCAGGAGATGGAAAATGGAGTGCTTTCAGTGGAAAAGCCTAGACGCAAACACGCACACACACACACACACACACACACACACACACACCCGCGACACACGACACACACACAATTGCATGTATGGTGAAGCATACTAAAACGCCACAACACCAGTTGAAGCAGTTGCCGTTAAAGAATCAACACAGATGGAGATGGATATTTCCTTCCCTACGTTGGATCATTTCAAATAAAAGCTCAACCTATATACAATTAAAGTCGATTTGTTTTCTTTTCTACAAGCAGTTTCATTGACAAATGACCCATGTATGAGTGTTTTGGGTGTGATACTCATGCAGCTAGAGCTCTATCACTTGTACAAATAAAATAACCACCAGTCAGGCTACCAACTCACAACAAATCCAAAAGGAAATGACACCAAACTGGAAACATACTGGAAACATACTGGAAACATACTGGTGACAGTTCCAGCAGGCCTGGTGCCAAATCACAGAACTGATTGAGTTCTGCTAGCATTGTCGCTTTGAATATTAATTTCTGCCTCTGGATGGTTTACAACCCGACTCTCTTTCTCACAATAAATATAGTATTTATAGTAATAAATATATAGTAAATATAGTAGGTTACATGTATTGGACACAGTGTGATGCAGTGTTTTGCTCTGTTCTTTTTGTTCGGTCGTCTTGAAAGTGATTGATTCTGGCCTCGATTACTAATATTTTTAGGCTGGAGCTGCTGTTGCCTCTACTTTCCGGTCAGCTCCGACCCGAACCAACGCAGCGGACTGGCTGCGTGCGTGGGACTGAGAGCACTGACTAAACACACCTCTACACCAGACACTGACAGCTTTGTGTGTCTCTAAGGACTGTAAGCCGGAGGAAATTAAAGTCAACTTTCTGGACGGTGACACCTTAAACACTCACTTGTCCAGACCGGTGGATCAGTGACCGCATAGCTCTGCTTCTTTTACACTAATTGCTTTATTTTTGTTTAGTTAAGTTCTGTTCGTCCCTCCACAACGTTTTTTGGGGACTAGAAACACAAACGTTTTACAGAAGATGTGGGGCAACATGAAGTGATGTGACGCTACATGAGGTGGCGATATAGAGGACATGAGGCAACATGAGGAGCTATGAGGAACGGGACGTGATGTGAAGGCACCAGCTTGGTTGGTCAGTGTCCTTCGATCACTGCTACACAACAACATGTCTCTGATACTAGAAGCTTTAAGGTGACCTTTTCAACATCAAAAGGAAAAGACGACCTTTCAACTTAGATTGCTTAACGTGGACGTTGTTTTTTTATGTGGCCCCATCCAAGAACTCAAACTCCAAAGATCACCATACTGAAGAGCACAGTTCTGTTTAGTGGAGGTCTACAGTTTGTGTGTGTGTGTGTGTGTGTGTGTTCACTTTTAACTGTGTCATAGCAGGTACGACAGCAAGACAACCAGAGAGATATACACACACCAGCAAACAGTGACACACCCTGTGACCAGCTGCTTTAACACACACACACACACACACACACACACACACACACACACACACACACACACACACACACACACACACACACACACACACACACACACACACACACACTTTATTGTGGTGTTAATTAATAATGATTGATTGAGCAGTAGGCAGATTTAGTCTAGACTCCCAAAGTCACAATGTCGCACATGTTTTCTTAACAACGTTGTCATACCAACTGCCTCTGCATCATGAACAATATTGGAAGAAAAATCTTCTATTGAGGAATAAAACTATTTCAGCAGTGTTACTATCATTAGTCCAAAGCAAAACCATGTTTAGTATGGAAAAAACAATATAAAAGATTATTCTTATAGAAAAAGGTGAACTAAAAGGCTAAAATTATCAATAATTTGGTGTTGCTTACCATTGATTGGGCAAGTTGCATAATTGAAGCTCAAAATGTTTGTCTTCTCATATCTCCACAGCTTCAATTAAATGTGTTCTAAAAAATAATAAAGCTTCTGCTCATATATCCTAGAAGTAGTCATTTCTATTACAGTTACAATAAGAGCGGCAAACAGCACTTTGACAACTATACACTCATCTAAAAACTAAACTAAAATGAATTAAAAGCATGTTCAAATTGTGTAAGCAGAGGCAGAGCTGAAGTAAGAAACTAAACGAAAAGCAGGATAAAGAGATTCAAATATCCGTCTTGGGATGATGAGAAGTCAAATCTATTTTCGGAAAAAACCTGAATGTTTAGAAACAGCATAAATGTGACATGCTAGCTGCTGACATCCTCAGATGTCTGTTTCTGAGCAAGTGCAGGCTCCATGTGTGGCATGTATGTGTGTGTGTGTGTGTGTGTGTGTGTGTGTGTGTGTGTGTGTGTGTGTGCGCGTGTGTGTGTGTGTGTGTGTGTGTGTGTGTGTGTGTGTGTGTGTGTTGATGCATGCTGTAAGTGAGAAGAAAGGATAAGACAGCTGCTGACTTTTGCTTGATCGCCACAGGGAGGGGCCGGTGGACACGATGTGTGTTTGAATCAATATGTGCATGCGTGTCATTACCTTGAAAATGCGTGTGTGCGTGTGTGTGTGTGTGTGTGTGTGTCTGTGTGTGTGTGTGCGAGAACAGTAGAGCTATTTTAAAATCCAGAACAAACGTATATCCAACAAGTCAACCAAATGTAGATAAGAATAGACATCAATCACACACACATACACACACACACACACACACACACACACACACACACACACACACACACACACACACACACACATGATGAGGTTTAAAGAGTTGTGGGTGCTACTGGAGGTTCGTGGATGAATAAGCCATTAGTGAATCACACACAGGTAAACAGACAATAACAACAGCGGTCACACAACTAACTAGGCCATCACTCTGAGGATTAGGGTCTCTCTCCTCTCTCTTTCTCTTTCTCTCTCTCTCTCTCTCTTTCTCTCATCACACTGTCATTTTGTACTAATGTGAAAGATAGGCAGGTCTATCATCTACTTATTAATCCATCTTGATCTCCTCCTACCCTTCACTCTCCTCTGTCTTCAGACAAATTGAAGATGTAATCAAAGTAGGACTTCTGTCTGACCTTTGACCTTTCCTCCTGTGCCACAAACAAGCCACATATCAACATCAGAGCAAACACATGATTATTATTATTAATATTATATATTATGCATATTCGTGCTCCCTGAGGATGACCCCTGTTGATTCGGAGTGACCCCAGATTGTTTTCTCTAACTGGTCAAACTGCATGGAGTATAAAGTTTGTTTGGAGGCTTCAGACTTTCTGTCTTTTCCCATCCAGCCGTTGTCTATCGTCACCAGCTTGTCAAGATTTTTTAAAACCACACAATCAATATGTCACTACAGTACTCCTTGTCACGTTTTTGCTGTTGATTGAAACCTGTTGCTGTCTTAACAGGTATGGTATCTGCATTTACTCAACTACTACCCTGTAAGCATCATTTGAACATACTTATTATTTTAATAATCTGTTAATATACTTCCACGCCACAACATTTCAGAAGGATATATCGTAGATTTTACTCCACTGCATTTAGTACAGTTAGTTAGTTTCTAGTTACTTAAGACTTATTACATGCTTACATGATATGATGCAGTACTATACTACTCTTACATGAATGCGTTATTAATAACACTGAATAATCTAATGTTGCATGATAGTATGACATTGATTCTGCTTAATGAGCATTTCTTTTGATACCTTAAGTACATGTTGTTTATAGTACTCCTATACATTTACCTAAGTAACATTTTGAATACAGGAATCTGACTTGTAATGGAGTATTTTCAGACTTCAGTATTTCTATTTATACTTAAAGCTACGACAAGGAACTTTCCTGTCATGTTGACTTTGGTGGACTTCCTTGTGGATGATAGCAGCAGTGTTTAAGAGCACCAGAGTCCTTTTAGAGAACTTCTTCTTTTACTGCAGCAGCGCCTGACACTCTGCTCCCACTCAGTTCTGGTTCTGGTTCTCCAGAGCCTCGCTTCCCTCCAGAGGGCCCAGAAATACGTCCTGAGCCTAGAGCAGTGTGGTGTCAGTGTTGGCTCCCAGCGAGGTTAAGCACCGCTCCTGGCCAAAGGCATTATGAATAGCTAGAAATCGCAGATTGTCTCCCTGGTGGTCTCGTTTACCTGAGTCATAAAGAGGTATCAGTATTACATTGAGACTGTTTCATAACCAGTTAAAAGTTCCTCACAGTAACTTCAAGTAAAGGATCCAAGTACGTTTCTGATTGATTGTTTAAGCCATTTATCAAACGTCCCGCCCTCTTACTTCTTGCAGCTAACGCTAGGCTGGAGGTCGAGCAGATCACCCATCTATCACGTCTTGACAACGTTCACATCCACTGGCAATTTATAGGCAATTTATAGTAGTTTGGAATGTGGAAAGAAATCGAGGCAGTCAGAGGAAACTCACATAGAAGAACATGCAGAACTCCACCCTCTCGTGCACTGGGTAATGGTGCTGCTCATGCACATCATTTAATGAAACAATCAATCGTTATTTTTAACATTTACAGAGTAAAAGATAAAGCCGATGCAAGACCAATGGACTTCACTGTGTGTGTGCAAACAGGTTACGTCATCTAATCAGGATGCTGTCTAATATATTCCATCCATTGTGCTGCATCAAGGACCCCTGGAGCCCCCTAAAGCACCCTTGAGTATCCTTAAACCCAACGATGGGAAAGCCTCAATACCTCCTTATCCACAAAACCAGAGAAGGTCTGCATGCAACAACAAAAATCCCTCCTTATATAAAGGAGAGGGAGGTAAAATAGGAGATGAAATCATGGTCACATTATGTTCACACACACACACACACACACACACACACACACACACACACACACACACACACACACACACACACAGACAGACACACACACACAAACACTCACACACAGGCTCGTTGGTATGCATGACGACTGCACACCCGATTATCATCCTCATCCTCATCATCATCAGCTTCATCATCACCACTGTGACTCAATATATTTGGTCGAACAGAGAATAACTAGAAACGAATATGAGACATTACGGCCAACACACACACGTTACAGCGACGTTAACGCAAAGCCTTATTGCACTGATGGCACGCGAAACACACACACGCGCACGCACGGACACACGCATACACACACACACACACACACAGACAGCCGCACACGCGCGAACCCATTTCACCCAGATTTCGTCGCCGAAAAGCACACGGTGCTAAATTTACAACATACAACCAATCTTCATTCATCAATCTTTGGATTTAGCGTCATGTGAGATTCACGCAATGCCATTTAAAAAAAACATTCAGTAAAGAAAAGGCTCGCGTTGATTCATCCCCGTTCAAAAGCAGAGGGAGAAACACATCATTGGATTGTCTAATGTTTTTAAATACAAAAACTCTTGATATTAAGATAGCGTTATGTAACGTTGGGGTGAAAATAACGGCTATTAACGTGAGACATAATCAATTATTTCAACGGTCTTAATACAAAATATTGAAGATTAATTCCTTAAATTCTTGTCAACCATTACTAGATATACACATAAATAATGATATCTTCATTTTTCTCATATTAGTTGGTCTTCTCACCCTTTTTCTATCAGATTCTCAGATCTTCCTCAGCTGAAGCTCCTCACCGTTGCTCAGCACCAGCCGAGTGCCGTGCGCGCGGACAGCTGGCACAGGCGCGAGCCGCAGATGCTTCAATATCGACAGTCCGGCAGCAGCCAATCAGGAGCCGCTCGAACCTGACGGACGGGAAAACAGACCAATACGAGACGAGACGTGTGGTCTCCTCTCTTCGGTACATAGGGGCGTGTCTCCTGCCTCCAGAGACTCATGCTGTCTTCAAGTGCTGTCGAAAATATTTCTGTTAGTACCTGATGACTTAATGCAACTGATTATAGGATTTGTGAATGTTCTTAATGATGATCTAATACGTAAGGTACTGATGTGAATGTAAACTATCGACCCAAGCCATTATGAAGGCATGTTGTACCTACAGAGAGAATATGATTTATTTAGAGGAAAAGTTCTGTTTTGATATTGGAAACTGTAGTTGACAAATCCAGTAAATGCTATTCATATATACTATATTAATAAGAATTCAGGACAGCTGCTAATGCATCTTGTGGTGCAAAAAGTCTCTCTACTAGCCGACTCATTATTTCTGCATATTTTACAATTTTTAAGGTGTAGTCATGTATTTAGCTTTTAAATTGAATGCCATGTCTGTAATATGTATATTATATTCATTTAATTTTAATCCCAAATTGTTTTTTTTCTTTCATCTTAGTTTGTCTCTTGTGATGATGAAACATTTTAATTACTACAGGGGTCAATACAATCTAAAACTGAAATGGACAGTTCTTTATAAAGAGAACACAAATACATACTGTCCAATTGGTCCTCAGAGGCCCACATTAGTAATATTACCTTTGCCGGAGCTCTCAAAGAAAACAATTTAAAATTCCCGGGATTTAACGCACATATCCGTTTGGCCAGTACAGTACATAGGATATGCAATGTACTCTGTAAGCTGCATGACATAAATATCAAACTCTGTCACTCAATTTCAAGCCAGGTGTCTAAAATCAGATGTATGTAGCCTCCATTAACTCAGAAAATGGCAGATAATATTGCCTCTGATATTTCATTTGCAAAGATGCTGTTGCGTTCCAAAATAAATGGTACTGATCTGAGATGGAACACAACAACAACAAAAATAGATTAATTTAGGCCACACCACCAGTTTGGTATTATTTCTGACTGAGAGTACTTGAATGCTGCGTGTCCACTCTCAAGCGTTTACAAGGAGCACTTGAAGGCAGCAATATGTGTCTGAAGGACCACAGTATGGAGACGGGCCCTCCTTCTTGGCAGCATGGCGCTGTGACAGCTGGGACCTTGCAGCAGCGAACTAACAGCCACTCTAATGTGACAGTGGCCGGCCCGGCTATGCCAACAAAGCAGAGAGGAGCTCAGATTGCATCACATACAGAGGGAGAGCATCTCCATGCTCTGCTCAGGCAGCCATCTTTATACTCCTCTATATCTTCACATAGCAAATAGATGTTTGCTGTATAAATAGTGTTCTGAATATAGTGTAAAGAAGCTTTGATAATAATAATTTATACAATGACTTATCCAACATCTATTGGGACGTAAAATAGATGTATACTTGTACTTGCAGGTACTTCCAGGTGTGCTTGTACTCACAGCCTTTTGCAACTCCAGACTTTCCTGCTGGCAATATATGACCAACAAAAACGATCAACATGATGATGGTCAATTGGAAGATTTCTAAGCCCTTTTGGTAAAAGAGGAATTTGAAGTTATTATTATTTATTTTTTCTTCCATTCTTTTAATCAAGACAGAAAACACTCAACATGTACCTCTTATTAAAAAAGATATACACACAGACAAGAACTGATAATAGGGGTGCAACAGTTTTGGCTTCTAAATCAAATTGTTATTCATTCAGTTATTCATCATAGACAGAGTTTGGCATAGTAAGCGCTCCTGCTGTCCTCAACAAACTCTCATAATGCCACAAAACGTTGTTTGTGAGAGAAAATGCTGAGTGTTATTGTGTAGATTTTATGCAAAGCAAAGTTTGTCTGATGGAACTGAAAGACAATAAGCTGTTAAAAAATGAAAACATGACATGACCGTTAACTGAGATGAAGGTAATTAACAATGAGCCTTTAGACTAAATCACAAGAAACAGTCTTTTTTTTTATTCACGGTTCATTTCTTACATTGTTCAAGTACAAAGTTAAAATGCCTTTTTAATTAGTTCATATTCATACAAGAGTAAAATAATAATAGTGCCTTTTCATTACTACGACAAACTTAAATACAGTCATTGTAAAGACAAACTTGATTTATACTCCTAACAATATATTTTTCTTATTTTCAGATAAAATTTTAGCACCTTTTGAAACACCACCAGGTCCTCCTTTTCTTAAAAGCTCCTCTTTCCTTTAGTCCATGAGATGAGTGTCCGCAGCGCCACAGCTCTGTATGTGTAGGTGTGATGCATGTGTCTCTGCGTCTGTGTGTTAACAACTGTGTGTGTGTAAGTGTGTGTGTGTGTGTGATTTATGTGTTTGTAAATGTATCAGTGGTGAAAACAGCGCATCATTCAGCTATTGATAGGCGAACAGAAACATCATCACCGCGTCACAAATCGTTTAAAAATATCGACTCCATTCCTCCGCTTGCACTCTCAAACTGATGCGGGATGAAATTACGTGAAAATGAGCAGACGTTCTGCTTTCCAACTTTCTTGGCTTGTGAGCCTTCACAATGAAGCAACAACAGATTCAATATGTGGATATTGGCACTAAAGAGAGGTCAGATTTCTTATACCAGATACACAACAGGAGTAGACAGGAGCTCATTTATTTAAAATTGCATCTTCTTTAACGTCCAAAAACACATATTTTTAAAGAGTTAAATATCTTTTTTTGGTCTTGATTTGTTTAAGCCATAACCCAGTATGCTTTACATCCTTAATGCTGTTGTATTTGTCTCCTTTAGGGGGATTTTTATAGGCCCAGGGGAGGTTAGGGTATTCAATATTAAGCAAAAAAAGCAACAAAAAAGACACTTTTCTGTGATAAATGTGTTTCTTTAATCCTCAAATCATCTGGGGACCCCTCAGAGTAATGTTAGCACCCCTTGGAAGGTTTTGAACCTTCCGTTTCTTTGTCTGACATTTGTTTTGGGATCCTTTCAGATATTATTTCTGGGTATTTATTGATTAATGCTATTGATAGCTTCACTTCCACCTGCCTCGTCCACCTCCGCTACACCGCACACTTTCTTCCACGTTATTTCAACTCGCTCTGGTTTGAGAGTGTCCATTAGCTCAACAATTTCTTCCGGCATCCTTGGGTACAATAGAACAAGTCACTATACTAACCGTAATATATGCTTTCTCTAGCCTTGCTCTCTTCCCTCTAGGCTGAGACTGAACTGAACTGAGCACCAACCTGGAACAGTACACACACACAATAACAGATTATTATTGTAATTATTATTACCATGATTATTATTATCATTACTCCCTAATCTAACATGGAATCGGAGATTACACTGACTGACTGACATGCAGCACCGGGGGGGGGGGGGGTCAGGGGGGGTTTTAGGGTTCGGGAGGAGGTTTTGGGAGCACCAAGCGCCGCAAGGTGATGATGTCACATCCGGCGGCGCCGTGGGGAGCCTGGTGGAAACAGGCGGCCGGCAAAAACACAGTGTGTATGCATTTGTGTGTCGGTATGTTGATGTTTAGTAGCTAAAGGAGTTCAGAGAAAGCGTGAACACCGGCACTGTGTTTCCAGCAAATGTGTGTATGTGTGTGTGTTTAACCTGCAAGAGCACTGTAAAAAAGAGTTTAAGAGTTTAAAAAGCACCTGAAGATCGGTTTTATAAACGAAGAGTAAACATGATGGAAAAAAACGTTGAACCTGCTGGTTTATTGTTGGTTTTTGTAACTGTGTGTGTGTGTGTGTGTGTGTGTGTGTCATGTGTCCAGTTGTTCGCTGGTATCTGAGGAAGGTCAGAGGATCGGAAGGCTTCCTGGAAAAAGATGGTCACCTGAAGACCAAAAGCACCAGACTGACAGAGATGTTTGCTCTAAAGACAGCCCTGTGTAAATGAGACACCAGTATGAAGGGACGTCCACCCACACACACACACACACACACACTCACACGCTGTCTGTGTGTATGTGTGTGAGAAAGTCTTGGAAACATTTCTATATCATGACAAGCCATTTTCTTCACTTGCTTATTCCTATTCAAGGTCACAGAGATTATCCCATCATGCGTTGGGTAAAAAGGCAGAAGAAGCCCTGAAACAGGCATATGGTATAAGGGAGCATCGGTTATTCACACAAGGCTGTCTGTTTCAGTCGTAGGAAGTAGAAAACCAGCATAGTGTCGACAGAGGAAAGGTCTGGCTCTGGTTTCAGTGGATGTCGCTGCAATAAGAGGAGGACATTTTGGATCCCTAAGAAGCCAAGTGGGAGCGTAACTGCAAGAGCTGGAGGACTGTGCCTAGTTTTCACTACAAAAAGTACTCAAGACAGAGGTGTTGGTATAAAGTACATCAGTGTGTTGTCTTTGAAAGAGTAATTCAAACGGTGCATGTGTGGATCATTTTGTGCCACTTTGAAAAATGATCGTGAGGTTTGGACACCTCCAAGTGGTGAGACAAATTCTGTAATAAGTGTGTAAGTAATTGCAAACATCCAGAAATTGGTGTGAGAAAATGGCACTTCAGTGTGTTTTTATAATGTTTTTAAAATGAAACATTTTGGTCTTTAACTGAGATTTTGACACAAAATCCAGACGGCAGACGTAATGCGGTGTAATATCAACGTCATAAAAATATATGTGTGTGTGTGTGTGTGTATTTAAAAATACCATGAACAATAAATATATTGTATATAAAATGAAGATACAATCTCCAATCCTTTAAATAGCTAGTAAAACTAAAAGTTAAAAGACGTTGGCAGGTGTTCATGATGTTAAAGGTCGCAATATTTGCTCAGTGCCTCGTCCAGATGGTGCAGAGACGATGCACAGCTACTCTCATGATGGGTAAAAACCAACCAGGCTACATAGAACGACTGCTTTATAGCCTCATTTCACAGCATAACTGCTTTTCTATAGATTACCTGAACACAAACTTCACTCCAGAACATCAGCATATCAACAATAGTGTTCTTTTCCCCGCAGAATAAGTAAAATTAAGTAATAAGTCGGCCAAGGTTTGTTACAGTCTTCTGACATATACGATCCAGATATGTTTACAGGGACTTTATGCAGATATTAAATGTAGCATCCAACCTCAAAGGCCAAAGTATCCTCAGTCTACAGCTTCTATCAGGCAAGTGACATGATTACTAAAGTGGCATACAGTATAAGTTCGCTCTATTACGATGAACACAATGAACAACATCGATTGAGCAACAGTTAACAGTAACCAATGCAATACACATGAGAGTGTGTTAAAATGCTACTAGTGTGCAGAATACCACACCATAATCACCAAAGCATTAGCTAACCGTAATGTACAATCACTGCCTGAAATATTGCAAAGAAAACCACCAAGACATAATTCACTTTTAACACATAACTTAATGGTGGCACTTAAAGGTATTAAGTATTATAGGTATTAAGTATAAAAGCTTTTATTTTCTGACAATGTTTCTAATCCAGTGACTGCTAACTGATTGTTTTACCCCCCATCATGAGTGTGTGTCCTTGTTATGCTCTTTATACTGCCGTCTCTGCCCACTGGAGGGCGCTCCAAACACTGAAGAGGTCGTGGTGATTCTCGACTTCAATCAGTACTCTTGACTCTTATTTTGTCTATTTTTGTGCCAAACAATTTTTTGTACATGTTTGTCACTTGTGTATTTATGCACACCAGGAACACGAGCAACTTCTTTAGTGGAAGCTAATAGGGATTCTGTAAACAATAGAGGTTAACAAACATGAGCAAAATAAAAATAAAATAACCTCAAAAGCACTCTTTTACATCCACGTCTTTTGCTTAGTGTTGCCCCCACCTGCTTTTAAGCTAAATTAGGGACAATAAACTGTGAGACCGAAACCACCAGAGACCGCCCAGTCTCCATGGGCACCAAAAACTTTAAAAGTGTTGTATTAAAGTGGCACCATTTGGAGTTTATCACTGCTTGACCAGCACCACGAGCGTAAACTGGTGATTGTGTTTGTATATTTGTGTTCATTGCACTGTAATACAACAGCAGCACTATCACTACACATGTATACAGTAAAGTGTTTTGGGTCAGAAGTGTGTTGATTCAAGGGTATTGGAAACAGAAGGTTAGGGCTTCTTTGTTAGCTTTGGGCCCCCTGGAGGGTTGAACTCCAGCTGTTATGACACAGTAAAGCCAGAAGACATCAGTTTCAAGGTCGGACAGGAAGTTTGTGTGTGAAGACAGTACAGAAACCCTGCACCAGTGTGTATGTATGTGTGTGTGTTTGTGTGTGTGTGTGTGTGTGTGTGTGTGTGTGTGTGTGTGTGTGTGTGTGTGTGTGTGTGTGTGTGTGTGTGTAAATCAGCAAGGTAGCACCTGGGGACTATAATCTGCCAGTGGTCTACATGTTATCTAGGGAAGCAGTCCTTTACAATGTGTGTGTGTGTGTGTGTGTGTGTGTGTGTGTGTGTGTGTGTGTGTGTGTGTGTGTGTGTGTGTGCGCGTGTGTGTGTGTGTGTGTGTGTGCCCAGTCATCCTGTGTCAGCCAACCTTCATGTCCAAGCTCTGTACTGTGTGTCTGTCATTACATACTGTATATGTGTGTGTGTGTGTGTGTGTGTGTGTGTGTGTGTGTGTGTGTGTGTGTGTGTGTGTGTGTTTGTGTGAGACAGAGAGTTGGTGCGTGACTAGTTGCAGGCGAAGTACTCCTTGAGCGGGGAGAAGAGGTGCCTGATGACGGGGACGCTCCAGGAACGACCCAGCAACCTTTGCCTGGCGAGACGACTCATGTTGGACACGTCAGTGTAGTGGACAGGGAAACCAAACACCCTGGAGAGACACACACAGACACAGACACACACAGACACAGACACACACAGACACCATTTTATGTTTTTACTTTGAATTGGATTCAAAAGAAACAATTATTCAACAAATGAATCGTCCATTGACAGAAAGTAGAAAGCAACAATTTTAATAATTGATTGATTGTTTATTTTTCAAGCAAACATTTCAAACGTTCCCTGGTTTCAGCTCCCCAACTGTGTTTGATAAATGGGAATATTTTTAAGTTTTGAGCTACTAGTCAGGTGAGAAAACGATCAATAATGTAAATAATTATTAGTTGTAACAACCAACTTTGACCAGACAAACCTAATCAAATATAATGTGGGTTATTATTTTGAGATAAAATAGAAAAAGAAAACAGTAATTAAAAAATGTCTATAATTAAAAAAAGTAAGTTGTATTGTGTGATTACATTTAGTTCATGATTTAAGAGACTCATAATCTGCATCTTATCTATGTTTTCTCTTCACTTTCCAATGGTGGAAGTATTTTGTAAAGCAAAGTTCACACGACACGACTTTCAAAGTTGTCAGATGGCTGTTCTGTTCACAAAGCTAGCTGTCTTGTAATCAGGAGTCTGGACGTCAATGTGGTTTTCACGCCTCATGACTGACTGACGACAGGGTGTCACACACTACCAGACCTTTCATTCAGAGGAATCCCCCATGACTGTATGTCGAAGCTCAAAACTACGATTTGCCCCGTGAACACGCGCGAGAAGTAACGGGCGCAAACACGCCCTTTTAGAGCAGGCAACGTGTTGTGTTTATTCACGCAAACATCCAACACCAACAGCGCAACAACAACTTTGGTCGATAGCACACAGTTAGAGAGCTCCAAAAACTGTCAGGCCTAAAGTCGTGTCATATACACTAGACATCATCTGTGCTTGCTGCATTAGGACCCCGTTAACTGTAAACTGTGATGAATGAGTGGGAATCTAAATATGGTCAGTTAGAATTATAGGGATTAATTTGGTCTAAATCTTCTGTTCTTTGCCTCTAATATACGCATGTTTAATTAAAGTTGTTTTGACAGGTTACGCTCTTAATGCTGCACAAAAAGCTGAGAGACAAATGTGAGTTTGAACACTCAGAGATAGAACACTTATCTAAGAAACTTTAGTTAATTAAGTACTATAAGGACATTTATACATCGCCGATCAGAAACACGAACGAAATCCACATGGGCGTTAGAGGGACTCAAACCCAGTACACAAAGAGCGGAGACACAAACACAAACCACTGTACCTTTCCATCTCGGTACACCAGAGGATGTCCTCCTTGCTGTCCATGAAGACGGGGAAATGCTCGTCTTTCCCCTGCTTCACAGAGTTGGAGCGTGTCGTTATCGTACGCAACTTCTCAAACTGGAATTAACATCCAGAACCAAGCACACACAAAAACACAAACACAGACACACACACACACACACACACACACAAACCCTTTTTTAATCTTAAAGCAATCCCCCTTTTCTACAATACATTGGGATATCAAAAAATCGTTAACAAATGAGCATTTGCTAAATAAATGACTCCTCTGGCTAGGAGAGCAGATGAGTAGCAGGAAGAAAATGCAGTAAAAATGGACATCAATGGGCACATTTTTATATCTATGCTCAAAGGAGAAATATACAATTTCCATACATCCCATTCACTTTTAGATGCTGCAGTATTATCAGTTCATTATTTAACAGCCCTGATATTGATTGTCGGACAATTTACAACAATTTTTTTGTCCATCAATTAAAAAGTAACATTAAATACTCTCTACATTTGCCTTTTTATTTTCCAAACTTTTGGGATATTATATTATAATGAGCACACACACACACACACACACACACACACACACACACACACACACACACACACACACACACACACACACACACACACACACACGTGGATAGATACCTTGGCTGTGCGCCCGTGCTCAAGGCACTCTTGTAGGTCCAGCCTGTCATTCGTCATGGCAGCCAGAGGTCTAAAAGATGAAGACAAAAAAAGGTTCCAAATATTAATACATGTTGATTTAAATTCAGATTTGATTTATGGAACAAATCAGTCATCAAATAAACAAAAAGTGAACGGATCATAACAGTGGTAAGTGTGTTTGTATCACCTGGACATGCCTGGCAGGTTTCCCCAGAAATAGCGAGCGCGGTGGGCAGCAGAGACCTCTTTGGCGTCAATCATCACTGGGTTGCACTAAAGAGGAGCAGCAGGTTTACTTCCTGTTTCACTTAATATGGACATCTTCCTGTCTGTCACAATGTAAGTCTGTGAATATTCACAATGCGATGATAAAATGTGTTTTTGTCCTAATAATTATGGTAAGTGAAGGCAATAGTAAAAGGCATTTTGCACAAGTTTAATGGTTTAGATAAGATTTTACCTTTATTTCTGAAACGTAGGTTATTTTTGTGTTCATTTATAGCCTCAGAGACCGAGGCGCTGATTGGTAGAGAGTGCACTGATATCCAACATTGATGTAGAAAAGAAACATTAATTATGGCATTCTATCCCAGTTTTATGGTCATTCTATCTCCCCCCCCCACATTGTAAAGCACTTTCTTTTTAATATCATTATCAGTATTGTTATTATTTATTGATACCCAAAGGGGATATTTGGTTGGACAGAAATGAGTACTGTTCACTGCTGTTCTACAGTCTGTTTGTTTTTATATTCAGTCCGCTTTTTGCTTTCTGTAGATAAAACCATTTCAAAACTCGTCAAATAGTCAAAATGCATTATACAATATGTGGTTTACATTTCCTGACAGAGCAGTAAAAGTAAATCGGCATGTGACTTTATATTTCCCAGTCACTGGGTAACTGTGGGATCCTATGGAGTAAAATACATGTATTTATATAACTGTATTTAATGGCTGTGTTCGTGCTACTGTACCTCTAAAAAGCGGGAGATGTCCCGTTTGTCGCTGACTCCCATCGCTACCACGTTCTCAAACAGCCAGTAGAACGGACGCTCGTCACCCGTTTTCGGTCGAGCCTCGTGCAGCAGGCGGTAAAACTCGAAAAATAACCGGCCTGTTCCCTCTGCGGGAGGACTACAAAATCAGGCTCCATATTTCATTTCACATTTGTTGTCTAAATAATTAATTTAATCTAATTAAAATTTCCGACAAGTTTTTTGCATATTAAACAAATTATTTATAGCAGAAAACTGTTATAGTCTGGTGTAAATTTCAACCCGGACGGATTCAAAGAGCGCCACTTACCAAAAAGGCCTTTCCTTGCTGGGTTGACTATGGAGAGGTCATTACAGGGGCTTCCTCCGATCACCAGGTCAAAGGGTCCCCACTCCTCAATCTAACGGCACGAGTTAACATCAGCACAGATGGGTTTAAGAGCCAGTTTGGTGGAATAGAACAACAAAAGCCATCAACGAGCACGTAAGATGAAATAAGCATTTCCCTCTTATGCTGTATTTACACTTAACTGCATTGTGTGCTCTGATGTATGAACCAGCATGTGTGTAGAAGCAAAGAGGAGTTTCACTCACATGTTTGCGTGTTACGTTGCGTACGTCACCCACGTACATGATGCGACCCTGGTGTCGGACCATGCCGACAGTGATGGAGTCCTCACACACCTCAGATGCCACGTACTTGTCAATTTGCAAGCCCAAATCCCTCAGCACCAACAGACCTGTGTGCATACACACATGCACACAAATACACATTTTAATTGGGTTAAATAAAGGGAAAAAACTGAACAATTCATAAATACATTGCAAAAACGGCAGCCATCTTCGTGAGTTGAGAGGCTATACTAAGGTAAAGAGGTGTATTGAGGAAAATGGGTACTAACATGCTGACGTTATTAGGTTGTTGTGTCAGAAATGTTCCATGTTTAGTGCTAATCTTAGCAAATTAACACTAAATAATAATAATAATAATACTTTTAATTTACATGGCGCTTTTCCAAATGCTAAAAGACGCTGACCAACACTGTCTATTAATAAATTGATTAATCGATAATGAGAATACTCGTTAGTTGCAGCCCTACACACAATGTACCTGTGGCAATGCCATCAAACAGGGAGAGAACTCTGATTGGTTTCCTCTTCTCTGCTGAAACTGGAGGATACAACTTGGCTGGCTCCTAAAAGAAAGAGGTAAAAGGAAGAAGAAATATTGATGAGAACAATATTAAATATTAATGTTTACAGTGTGTAGAGAGAGCTGCACATAGCACATGAACTTTATTCATGATGAAGATCTGATCTGAACATGGTTCTGACGCTTTAGCCTTCATGGATCATTTATAGCTGAGCAGAGGACTCACTGAGCCCCAGATATTAATTGCAAAGTTAGACTACGACATTATGTTGTCAGGACTGCCTCATAAAACAGACACAAACTAGAGACCTTGGGCATTCAGAGGACGTATGGCTATTCTAAGTATATGGACCATAAGGGGGTTCTGAGCAGTTTCCAGAACAGAAGTGCTTGCCACCTGCATCTCAGGTCTTTATCTCAGTCTTCAGGTTCCTAGCTTCTCGATGATGTATACCTCTTCTATGTGGTATATACTGTTGACCTGCTATCGGCCCTAAGGATTCCCTGTCCCCACCTAAAAAAGACAACAATGGTTCTATGGTAGGGCGGTGGGAGAGGAAGAGGTTAATGTGGAATATATATGAACAACAGAACTGAAATGAATGGAAAGAAGACTGTCAGACTCACAAAGTTCTGTTCATGGTTGTTGGCGAAGAAGTGTTGTAGTCTGCAGGGCCAGTCGTCCCGTCGCCGCAGTAACCCGAAGGAGTTCCGGGGGCCGCACATGAAGCAGTTCCAGGGGTCTTCTTTGATGGCTATCGCCGCAGAGCCGGTACCGACCAACATATCCACACACTCCACACAGAAACACCTGGACACAAACTCACTATGAGACTCCTTTATTCCAGTGTTTTTCAACCTTTTTTGAGCCGCGGCACATTTTCTACAATAAAAAAATCCCGCGGCACACCAACAACCCAAAAAGTTACAGAATGTCACAGTATTCAGTGTTTCCCCTAGGTTTACAGCTTTAGGGGGGGGGAGCGACTGACGGACATACTACATCGTGGCACCTCACAGTACTACAAAGTAATACTTCACAGTACTAGTGACTCCATCTGTGCTTTTATAAATAATAGAACATTGAAATCACTTTCAATTAAACAAGATTGCTCCATCAGACAAAAACAAATGTGTTATCACTTTGTTAGAAAAATGAAAATAAAGTTACATCCGTGCAAAAAATAACTAATATTTAGTTACAACTAAATAGCTTATTGTGGAAAACAACAAGCTATCTTTTTGCAAAACAGAATGAGTGCAGATGTGTGAGCATAACGTTGTATCATTAATAGTGGCTGCAGTGAGCTGCTTTCCTCTACAACTCTTTTTAAAACGAGGTAGATTTGATACAGCCGTTCTCAATTCATGCTCCATGTTGAGCGACGCAACAGCAGAAAAGACAACCTCACGGAGAGTTGTAGACGTGACCCAGAAATTACAAGCTGTCGTGTACGATCAATAACATACGGTCGTTTAGTTTGTTTAATAGCAGAACAAGGTGCAGACCTGTTCTATAGGAAACACTGGTGTGCCGCGGCACAGTGGTTGACAATCACTGCTTTATTTGACTGATTATTATATTGATTTATTATTTAGTAGACAGATTAAATCTTCTAATTTCACGAGATAATACTTTCTTCAATAGTACTTTCTTGGGGAAAGGCTACATTATAGCTGTCTTTGTGCTCAGTATCTCCTTTAGAGCAATGTCAATGTAAATGTGTTTTCTGTATAAGACTCAAGTTACAGTTTGAGGTACTTGTAGATCATTTCCATTTACCACTATATTTTGGAAGCCAACATTTTACTTTTTACTCCACTACATTGTCAATATTAGTTGCATTGCAGGTTATTAATACAAAATATAAATTGAGTTATACATTTTGAGGTATTATTATGTATTTTTAGGTTACCCAGCAGTACATAAAGTAGTTGAAATGAGCTCCATCTTTACCAGCTGCTCATTACAATGATGTATATATTAATACATTAGAATCCAGTGATATACTATGTTATTATCAGGCATGAAAACGGGTCAGGGGTGAAAAAGGTGAGAAGGATATTACCCCTCTAGGGGGGTCTGGGGGCATGCTCCCCCATAAGAAAAATTGTAATATTCCATATTTTAAAGCATTTACAGTCAGACCTGCAGACTCATGAGGGGTGGAAAAGGTGACACCAGCGGGGCGGGGGGGGGGGGGGGGGGGTCTTCATTTCTTAGAACAAGAACAGACTGGAGAGTTTCACATGAAAATTCTCTTTTTCTGGCCATTTTGAGAGTATAATGGAACCCACACATGTGATGCTATGCATAGGAACGCCAGTTGTAAAGCTTCTCTCACCAGCATAACTGTTTTAAGTTGTGCTAACATAATTGCACAAGGGTTTTCTAATCATCCATTAGTCTTCTATGCGATGAGCAAACACAATGTACCATTAGAACACTGAGTGATAGTTGCTGGAAATGGGCCTATACACCTATGTAGATATTTCATTAACAACCAGATGTTTCCACCTAGAATAGTCATTTACCACATTAACAATGTATAGTGTATTACTGATAAATGTAATGTTATCTAAAAAACAGTGCTTTTCTTTGAAAAATAAGGAAATTTCTAAGTGACCCCAAACTTTTGAACGGTAGTGTGTGTGTGTGTGTGTATATATATTTTGTAGACTTAATACTTACAATATGCAATACTGCTATACTATACTGAATATTGTTCTGCTACTATTACATTTCACTTCATAATATTACACTTATATGCCATAATATGTATAATGTACCAGCCTTTTTATTTGACCGTATTATGTCATACTGTTATACCACTTTACTTTGAGGACGCGTCACTGTTAGTCTAGAACACTGAATAATGTTTCCACCAGTAAACCTGAACATGCACACCTCTCTCTGTGGGACAGCGAGTATAACCACATAACTCTATAGATTATCATTAACTAGAGGATACACTTTTTCCTACACGTAGATCTTAAACCTTTAAATATAAACAGTAGCCCGGCCACCCTACGGAGGAAACTCATTTTGTTTATTTTATTAAAATAAAAGTTGGATAAAATCTCCATTGTCCTCTCCTTATATGTAGTGAGGTGTCGGTAGGTAGAACTAACAGTGCCGCTGACTCTCCGCTCTCCTGGCTGACGTCACACGCTGCCACGGACTCTCCGCTGCCAGTAATCTCACTCGCTGTCTCTCCAACAATGTTAGCTAACGTGTTAGCAAGGTGACTAGTTTGCCATTAAAAAACTGGTGGGAGGGAAATGAAGCCGCTGTAGACATCTTAACGCTGATTGGCCAAGACTCGACACGTCAAAGGTCTTCTATTGCTAAGATGATCACGACCTCAGTTTTTTTCTATGTCCCACTCCAATCTCAGAAATGTCGGACAGTTGACGGCCCCCCCTCCCAAAAACAAAAACTCTTCGGATCTACACCATTCACGTAGGTTATCTATTTTGGTTTCAAAACGGCGAATTTCGCCGAAAGGTGAGGGATTTTCATGTCTGTATTATATACACTATATTATTCCGAAATGGGCCATTCTGCATAATGAGTACTTTCACTTTTGGTACTTTAAGTATATTTTGAAGCTTATACTTGTATACTTTGACTGCGGAACCTTTACTAGTATTTTTAGAGTGTAGTATTGCTACTAAGATCAGAGTACATGTTTCGCCACTGCATGACAAATGACAAATGCTGCTTTGAGCTGGTGGGTATTTGCAGTGATGAGTTCAGAGCCTGGATGCCAAAATACACCGTGTGTTCACATAAATAAATCTGCTTCTCATGAGTCGTCTGGTTCAATTGCCAATAAATGGAGCCATACTGTATATCAAGCTTTGACATTTTTGGGTAAATTGTTTCTGCCGATGTGAAATCCGAAACCTTGTCCTGGCAACGATTAGAAGCTGCTTGCCAATCTCAAACTCCGCAGTGTATATAAACAGTTCTGTACTGACCTACAGCAGTTTTTGTTGCCACACATTAGCACCTCTCTGCCTCCACAGCAGATGGTGCAGTAGGACTGGTAGCCGTCATCGTCGTACTGGTAGGCACACTCCAGGAACGAGTTCTGCCAGAGAGACAAAACAGTCAGGAGAGGCAGAGAGGGGGCATGTCTTTGTTGTCCACCATGATGAAATCTTGTGCTTCTACGGTTTCAGTGTGTCACCAATATTCAACCAATCGTTGCTTCCACAGATGCTGAGGTATTTCTTGTTTTAATGATATATATATATATTTTCTATTTTTTTACTTTTATTATTATTTGTATTTCCTCTTATTGTTTACTTTACATTTTCTGTTTGCTCCACTTTCCTGTCACTTCCTTCATTACTATTGTAAACAGATCAAGACACAAACAAAACAATGAAATTACTTGTTCGCTGATACCTGTACATCATATTGTGCATACAATAAAGTATCTAAAATAATTAAATAAAAAAAATACTTACTTGCTTTGTTTTTTAATGTAATTTGCTCGATGTATTTTACATAATGTTGTAAAATGATCTCACAATATCAATTTCATACGATTCCATAATAAGATTATCAAATTGTCGACCAACCCAAAGTGCCACTTTTCTTGAGAGGTTTCTTACTTTGCAGCCCTGACACATTGATCCTCCAAAGAGAGGATGCTCCAGTGAGACGTTGAGGCTTCCACAGGAGATGCAGAGATCTGAACAAATGCAGACATGATTGCGTTATTATATGTAAAACACTTCATTTAGCTCTTTCATTACAATATTAGAGGAATTAAAAAATACACTAAAAATACACTAAAAATAACCACACTGTGTCAATAACAATATCAATTTAGGTGCTGTGATTTATAACCTTTCAGCTCCTAATCTATTTTGGATGCCCTTCACTCCAGTACACCAGTGAATTATTCTTGCTGCATAAGTGAATCAGCTAAATGACAAAAATGTAAACAAGAACCAAAATTGGATTCCAGAGATGTCTAGCCCTGAGCTACAGCGACTACGGTGACTCTTCGACAAATGAAAAAAAAATGTAAAAATGGAAGCCAAAAGAAGCCATAAACATATAACTTGCTGTCAGAGGAAGATGATATAAATGCAAAGCAACCCTTGTGTTACACTGTAAAAAACAAAGAAGACACAATTAAATACACCACTTCTTTAATACGCTTGAAAGAAGTCTGAAACTTTTACCATCTATGTTCCTGGTCTTCTTTTTGACCTCACATATCAGTCTCTCTGGAACAAAAATACACAAAGGAAAATATCAACACACCATGACTGTGAAGACAGTTCATAAAAATGCTAAGAAATTGTAAATGTTAATTTTATTGTAATAAAAGTTACCTTCTTTTTTGAGTATTATGATTTTTTTTTCTTGTAAAATTAGTCAATTTCTGATCAAATATCCTGGATGTTTTGCTGTAGGAAAACTATGTGACTAATCACAAATAAAGGGGTTTCCTGCACACCAAAAAACTCTCTCAGCCAACTTAAAACTTCTTGGAATTGATTTCAACATTTATGCTGAGTAAAAGTGTTCTTTCACGCTTCCACTTCTTCCAATTCGTAAATAAATATATAGAGGAGTTGTGGGTTCATTTTGAAATAAAAGCCGCCTCCTCTGAAATGTGTTGTGTACTAGCTATTTGATTACCTCTAGTCCCTTCGTCGATCACCTCTCTGATCTTTGCTTTTTCAGCTAAGTGGTTCTTCCGTGGTTTCTTGGTGGGTGGAGGCGTGTACGCTGCCTCAGGTTCCGACCACATCTCTGGGTACACTTCCTTATATGGATTTCGTTCATCTGTGGGGGTATAAGAACCGAATAAAAATAGTCTTCAGTGGTCTTAAATATTCTAGGGGAGTAAATATATATATATATATATATATATATATATATATATATATATATATATATATATATATATATATATATATAAAAAATGAAATGTGTGTATACCCTCCGGAGGCTCCAGTGATTGTGGACCCATGGGTGGGAAGTCGGTCATGGCCCATTCTATCATCTGTCTGGTCTGAATCTCCACCCCATCTGCATCATCGCTCGCATCACAGGAAGGAACTGGCCTCCCCGCCCGGACACTGGCCACCTCCACACAGAATAAACACATGGTACACAAACAGGAAAAACACGTCAAATAAAAAGGATAAATATGGTAATTATGCCTCTACACAAATAAAAAAATGTAAAACCAGTGCCGGTATTAATTTACGAATACTTAGCTGGTTGTTTCTAATTTTACCAAAGTTCGAGTGAATAATAACCCAGTGTGACGCGGTAGGAAAAGTAAATGACCGTGTGTTCTGTATAACTTACAAGATAAAACTTAGCGTAACAGAAATATGAGATATACCCACATGTTACCACTTATAAATTGTGGGCAGAGGTAGATGAAAACACGACCTCCACAAATGCAAATTAAGATCTAGTCATATAAGAAGGGAATGAGTAAAATGTGACCTTTAGACCTAAACATTTATATTTTGGTCTTTTAGATGTTGGACTTCATCTGTAGAGAAACACAATCAGTTCTGGATCAGATTAGAGCCCACACTCCCTGACATTCGGAAGCAGAGTTAAAATGGTGTGTTTGCTACCTGCAGAGCCTCGAAGATGGCTTTCCGGTACATGGACTGTTTGTTGTAGGTGGGCTGGTGGAAGGCAGATGAGAAAGAGCTCAGAAGCATCAGCTTCTCCACACAAACCTGCAAAACAAAAAAATGTGTCATCAAGATCAAAAGGAAATGCCAGAAATGATTTGTGAAAAAGCTGGTGAAACCGCTTCTTAACAAGTCCTTGAAATCCTTAATTAAGGTCAGTTGGTGTGCAGCAGTGAGAACGTTTTTAAAGAAAGATCTCTCAAAAGGCAAAGGGATTTGGTGCAGGATGTCTGTCTCATGGGGGTTTCTAAATTCAAATTTAAAAAGGCAAAAGATGTCATCTTGTCATCTTCTATCAAATTGAAATAAGAGATCAAATCTGCTCAATTAAATTTCTGCTAAGAACACATTAAGTGTTGAATTAACACTGAGCTGTTGAACACGGAATAAAAGTAACATTATATTTGATAAGCTTATTTAACTGGCACAGTATTCTGGTGTCTATGAAAGCATGGATTTAGAATAGTGGAGCTTGGGGTGTTAGACGTTAAGCTATTGCATTAAAAGGTCAAATTACTTCCCTTTAACACTTCACTCTGCTGGTGATTCAACACACATTGTGCCAGTATTTGATCATAATATTTAACAGGTTCCTCAATAAAACAACTCACCACGGAGAACTTGCCGTCTCCAAACCACATCACCCAGCGAGTTCCGTCTGCAGCTCGACTTCGGCCGCTCATCAACCAGGAGACGATTCTACCGGGCCACCAAGAGAAGCCACGCAGCTTCCCAAACACCAGAACACCGATGCCAAAGCCCCGGTCATCCTGTAGCACACAGGAAAGAAGGTGAGTCCAGTTTTAACCGGCACCCATGATATTAGACAATCTATATCCCATATATATATTATATATATATATATACACACATCTATATATATATACATATATATATATATATATATATAATATATATAATAATATAAATAATTAAGTATACTTACATACAAACCATTTTATACAAAATGAATGGGTCTAAAAGGTTCAATGTAAAAAAGAAACCATTTCTTTAAGGCCGAAAATTTAAAATTCATTCCAAAGGTATGACATTTCTTGTGATTAAGGTCATCGGACTGATTTTGTGCTTTGACAATTTGTTCCCATTTTTAACTTAAAAAAATTATATTTAATAATAAAAAAACAATAATTAATCACCTGGTACTCTATCTCTCTGGGAGTGGGCCTTTCTCCCCTGGCAACTGGCTCCGGTGTCACAGCAACTGTTGGTGAGGCGGGGGCTGTTTGTTGTTGTGAAAGGGGAGGGGCTGGGCTTTCTGACTCCTCCTCTTTCTGAAAGTCGCCTCCTGATAGATCGTCCATCATGTTCATCTCTGCCTCTCTGTACGCCCGCCGCTCTGCCTGTGAGGGAAAAACAGAGACCATTTTATGTTACTTATATATTTTAACATGTGTCTTTGTTATTTTCAGCTTGTTGTAGTGTATATATTGTATTTGTTGTATATCTATCCTCGCAGAATGGTTGGACCTCTTCTTTGCCTCCATAAATAGTTAACCACAGCAAAAAACTATAAAAAGCTACACAAGCAGGGGCACGGTGGGACTTACACTCCAGTTTATTAGGCAATAATTCTCTTTGAGCTACTTAAAATTAAAAACAAAACAAAACCTTATCTATTGTATTGAACTGTATGAACTCCTGCACTATGTTAGTTTTACCTCCAGTCAACAGGCTGACTTTTTGTCAAATTTTCCTTTTGGGGAAAACGCCTCCACGTACACTGAATAACCTCCAGTCTACCAGAGCTGAGCGATTACTCATCAAGTAAAAATACAAAAGATTAACGAGAGCTTCTCAAATGTGAAGATTTTTCATGTTTCTGCATGTTCATGTTATTATAAACTGAATATCATGACTACCCATTTAAATTGCTGGGTTAGATCACAGATGTCACCTAAACAAATACCATTACAACTACAACTTCCTGTAATCAAAGGGTCAGATGACACATTGTATTTCGTTGTAGTGGTATTTACAATCTGCAAAGAATGTCATTGAATCTAATGCATCATAACTGACATTTCATTTGCAGGTATGTGTTTTAATTATATGTAAATAGTATGCCAACATATGATTATCAAACCCAAATGTGTAAAGATGAGTTACAGACAAAGTGTCAACACTGAATAATCGTTGTGTCGGTCCTATCAGCTGCAATCTGTCCTCACACGTTATTGTTATTGATCATGTTTGATGGGCATCGTCCTCATGTGTGTTTCCTCAAAGTTCCTCAACCTTTTTGTGTTGCTCCTGTTGGTCTGCAGGCACAAACAATGTCCTCCAAGGAGGTCCTATATAATTGATGTTTTATGTGGGTCTCTTCAGCTGATGTGGTGGCTGCTCTAGATCAAGGCCTCAGTGCTCCGGGCTGTAGGAACAATCCTTTAATTGTTCCTCTAAACAGGAAGTGAGTGGGGAGAAAGGGTGCGGCGGGGAGGCAGTTCAGTGGGTTCAGTGGGTTCAGGAGAAAGAGAGAGAGAGAGAGAGAGAGAGAGAGTAAAAAACAGAGGAATGAAATACAGACAGAAAAAAGTAGAAGATAGGAATCAGAGCAAAGATACAGTACAAAAAGTGTCATGTTTATGAAATCGTTTCTCGCATTGGAAATTTAATTAAGTAAAATTAGCAACATCACTCTGGTCAATTAATACCACTGATTTTATTTCTGTTAAATACACTATAAGCAATTACCTTAGTATAAATACTGGAATCATGGGGGAACCGGTAGCACTAACTAGTCTAATGATGACAAATTCAATCTGCCAGCATGTCGTTAGGTCATTAATTAATATGTTAAATATTGTTTGTTTAATCTGTACAAAAAAAGAAGTGAAAAAAAACAAACGGAAAATTGATATAAAATGTTAATTATTAAACTTTAGAGGTGCTGTTTGATTCCACACATGTGTCCAATCTTGATGCTAAGCTAAGATAACCAGTTGCTGGCTATAGGTTCATATTCAATGGACAGCGTGAGAGTGGAATCAATCTCCCCCTCTATCTCTCTGCAAGAAAGCAAATAAGAGTATTTACCAAACTTGGACTATTCCTTTGAAGGATTAGAAGTAAAACTACTCAATAGGCAGCAAAAGGGCCCCCTATCAGAGTGTTATAATATATTACTGGATCATTATTACTGATATATTAGTGTGTATAAACGTTTTAATTCTTTAGCAGGTTGAGGTAGAATATTGTTTAAGCGTGTTGTCTGTTTGACCTTTAAAGTAATTAGGTCCCATAGCTATGACATAACTGTAGAAGAGTAAAAGTACATTTATCTTCGCCAAGCCTGTGGGGAGATCATGTGTGCATGTGTTTGTGTGTCTGTCCACAGCTTATTCCACATATTGCTGGACCATCAACCTAATATTTGTTGTGCCCATTTATGACAATATGATTGCAGTGATTCACACTTTTTGAAAAACCTACTTTTTGGACTGTTTTATACTGAAATAGCTGAAAGTCTGCTGATATTTGTTTAATTGACAAGTGATATCTGGGAAGTCCAGAGCAGAAAGAAACACAGCAGCCAGCGCTCATCTTCGAAAGAGACACATTTAAAAATAATCATGACCTCACTGGTTTCTACACTGCAATAATCTCACTGTGGCCCAGATGTAAAAAAACCCACGACTCCTCCAGAGTATTGGCATGACCTAAAAAAATGTGTCTTCTTACTAGAGATAACAATTTGGTTTCTACTTTGAAAACCACCACCTAGCATACTGAATGAGTGGAATAATTCCTCAAGAAAAAAACAGAAAGGAGGAAATAAACATGTGAAGAAGAGGAGGGATGATGTCATAAATTAAGCCAGTAAAAGTGAGTGTCGGCACGTGACAGTTCTCTCCTCTGTTTGACCGTGAGGTTACAAGTTCACTCTTCCCCCCCGCTCCTGTTGACCTTTCACCTCATAAAATCCTAATCAGCCTGTTACACGGGTCATAGACAGACCACACACACAAACACACTGACCAACACACACACACACATACGCGTGAACTGTAAGGGAATCTCCACATGTCGTCACTAGTTTCTAAAACATCTGGGATGAACGAGAAGTCTGGATTTCTACTTCCGACAACCAAACTGAAGTGTCTGTGTGAATCAATACTTCATGCAATGTGAGCAGCTTTGTATTTATAGTGTATATAGTATACTTGTATATAGTATGTATACTTTAATTGGCAATCACAGTTTGATTGACGTCTGATTGCTTGTATATTAACTGTTAAACCAGTATACTGTGATTAGTATGTAGTATGATATGTAGAATCAGTATATAGTTTGGATTTGGTACACATTGAAAACATGTTCATGTCGCAGTTATATAATAAACATTGACTTAAAGTGACATCCGCATTGTATTTGGTGCTAATAAGGTACTACAATAATTATTTTAATCTAGAAATTTCTTTCACTCATACTAGACGTTCAAAATGTCGGTGGCTTGTGTTAATAAAACAGCTGCTCTTGTAAAGCTTTATTTTTATTTTTATTTTGATCATTATCTATTAATATCCTTATTATCAATTCTACATGTAGATTTGAAACATATAGCTTTTTAATGGTTCAGCTCCCCTTTGTGTATTTGTTAACCTAAATATATTAAACTATATAATTAACTAAAGATATTAGTCAATATTCCTACTTGCAAGATTAGAAACCACATTTTCCTGCAGCAATCATTAGTTTCATCTCACCCACACTTGGTTGTTGTGAGGGGAATTTGATAATCGCTGTCAGCATCTGGACGGGATCCTCTCATTACAAGACTTGGACCTGACTCGTGTTGCTACCCAAAAAATCCTGCCTACTTGATGAAACTGAGTTTGTTGCCTGGCGACATCAGCTGATGGAAACACGCTCATCAGGAAGCGTTGCTGCTTTCAGTGATGCGGATGAAAAGTCTGTATTCATCGGCTTGGGGTTTTGTGAAAGCAACACTCTTAAAGGGTCAACTTCATGCTATCGAAGAAAAATCCACAGCACGCTGCTTTTATTACTTCTGTCTGAGTTTATACTGCGGTAAGAGAGTGTAGACTGCACTATGAAAGTATTACTTCTCAGTGTGAATAACACAATACATACTAACCTATATAAAGTACAGTAATTAGGTCAGTTGACAGCATCTTCCACTCATTCAAGGTTTCAACTCTTGCACTCCGGTGCTGAACGTTTCTTTGGGCTGAACATTTTGTCTGCTGCCAAAAGTTCAACACACTTCCCGGTCTTTATTAAATGTTGTGTTTGCTTCCTATTAGAGCTAATGAGTGGCTAAATTAGAGCTGGTGTGGGTGATTAAGTCTCAGGAAGAAAACAGTAATGGCAATTAAAACTACTTTCTATATACAAAAGTTATGATTCACACAAACCAAAAAGTGCACATAGAGCAAAAGGCAGACATACTGTCAGTAGCTGTGACATACAAAGCAAAAGTATTGTCCCACAAAGGATGGCTTTCTTAAATCAGGTCAGTTTCATAATTACTAAGTGCTAAATCGAATGAACACAATGCCAACATTACAGAGAACAATAATCAACTGTTTTCTGACACTCAAAACTATTCAAACATCTAATTGTGTCTCATGTCCTTGTCCATAACATGAAAAGGGCAAAAACATTCTAGCACTGAGCTAAAAAACATATTACTTACTAGCATTTTACATTCTACAACTACTCAGCTTCTGATTTATGTGATCCTTTGATTTGTCCACAGAGGCTTCTGTGTTTGCCTTTAAACTCACTTAATAAATACTTTTTTGATTTAACATTAGAAAGAGCATAGCAGACTTAAATAGCAAGAACACGGAATGACAACTGAATTTGTGGGATTATAAAAATCCGTTCAAATTTGTTTCAGAAAGGTCTGTAAACCTCAAAACACTGGATACTAACCTTGATATTTTATAGGTAAAAAAGATGATAACAAAACATATGATGACAGATGCCCAATTTCTAAGAAATAACATGAGCACAAAAATATAATATCTTTGAATATTACAATTTAATGGTTATTGAAGTATTGTGATCAGCACTAAAATGCACTTCTCTCCGGTGTAAGCTACTACACTTCAAAGCTAAGTACTTTACACATTCTGTATATTTGGCGTTTCTGTACTACAATATCTTGTTTCTTGTATGTCAACGTTTGTGCAAAAACTAATACAGATTAATGAGCAGCTAAAATCAGCAGATATGAGCAGTCATGACATATTTGTAGCGTACAGCACTAAAATGCAATGTTGTGCATGTCTCACATTGGATAACACAAATCGATGTATATTAAAGGTTTTTTTGGTTGAAATGGATGAGGACATTTTATTTTCCTCATTCATTTCAACCAACAAAAACTCTAATATAAAAAAGCAATCTATAGAACTGATTGAAACTGACAATTGAGGCATGCAGAAGAAAACCGGACAAATAAAGGCAGGAGGGAGCAGAACGACAGAGGGAGGTTGTAATGTTGTGAGTTACGACTTTGAACTTTGACGAACCCCGTGGCCCGGTCAGTGTTTTCTTTTTTAGTGCCGCCCCCTTGACCCCTGACCCCTCACCCGCAGACCTCGCCAATGAGCCATTTCTGACAACCCCACAACCCTTTGTGAGCGTGACTGACCGTGACCTCGAGATGAACCCGACGTTGCTCTATACACATACACACAAACAGTACAATTAAGATTGCAGTTAAGACCCTCTCTCACATTGTCAATAGGCAACACACCAAGTGACGGCTCTTTCATTAGCATCGATCGCAGCCGTGGGACACATTAAAGGAACACAACCAGTGGTTTTCCATGACGCTCTCCGGGGGTCTCTTATAATGACATGGGCCGAACAACAGCTCTCTGATGAATGTTTGAGGGCACTTCAAACACGTTTGACCTGATTGGAGCATAATGATCTGGTGGCCTGGTGTTATTCTTCTAATTATCAACATATGAGAAGGCCATTTACGTGCCTTTTCAGACAGTGGGAAATGGTATATTAAAAAGAAAATCACTTATTGTAGCTCTGTGGTGTTTTCAAAATATTAACACCGCTCTTGAACGCTTTTCTGTGTGGAAAACGATTCAAGACGTTGATCCAACTGCTCTCTTTCTCAAACACAATACGAAAACAGATTTTTAAAAAGGGCATCTTGTCAAAAAATAAAATAATAAAACAAATAATTCAAAACTTGATGTTAAGCATGCAGCTTTATCCTTTGGCGTTTGGTATTTATAGCCGTGTGTTCTCTTATTATTGTTGTAAACAGATTTTGAGCAGAAAATATGAAATATCATGACATGGTAGTTGTCATGATGACCAAGCAGTATCCAAGTTTTCAGATAATTTATATAAAAAACTAAATACAAAAAAGTGTAAGTGTGATCTGTTTGTTTGTTTACTTCTGTACGTTCTACGTAGCAATGTATCCCACATTTGGGGTGTATTTCCTCAACGTTGTTTTGCTCTCTAATCTTTGCTTGTTATCTTGTAAATAACTGAATCAGTTAACCTTCATGGTGGAATAGAGGTTGTTTTGTCAAAAGCCAAAACGATTGGGACCCCATGTCTTCCACTGGGTTTTTTTTTCCAGCAGTAGCATTCTCCATTCAGAGTCAATTCAAAAGAAACAACAATGAATTTAGCCCTCAAGGACCCTGAGTTATTGGCTGATATACTTGGGCATGTAATTTTGTCAGAGCAACACTAAAAGGTTGGGTGGGTGTTAGATGGTTTACATATTAGGGATTCATTTGCATATCATTGCTGCCAGTGGGAAACACTTTTTGCTATTTTATGTGAGCTGCTGTCTTCCCTCGAACAAACAAACCCCAAAAAGAAAGAAAGTAAACAAAAAGGACCTCTGTCAAGTCCAATCAAACTCTCTCAAAATCTCTTTCAAATCTTCGTTCTCAAAGCCACCAGGAAGCATAAAAGAACCTGAATTTAACACCATTTTACTTCAGCTAACATAAAAACAAACATCTTGCTTCACTTCCTGTTTAAAGAAACAAAAAAGCACACATTCCCTCACGCACTAAAATTCTCTGCAACATGCAACAAGTGCACACACATGTAGGAGAAAAGAAAATGACTTACATGCCGGACATGCAACCCTTCCTCCCTGAGTCTCTTTCTCTCTGCCATTTTCTTCGTCTGTCTGTCTCTCTCTCACCTCCTCCACCTCTTCCTCTCTGAGTGTCTCCATGGCTAAACTCGCCCTCAAGCCTTCTTTACCCTCTCTCTCTCTGCTGATTGGCCACAGCAGTGAAGTGTGTGATGTACTGGATCCTTCACCTAACAGTTTAGATTAACTTAAACAACACACACACACACACACACACACACACACACACACACACACACACACACACACACACACACAGCGAGTGGTGACATAGAGTTATGTCTGGTAGCCCCAGGGGTTTAAGGGTGATGATGACACGCACACACAAATCCAGGCTAATATTTACATGTGTGTGTGTTTAAGGGTGTGTACGCGCACTGAGGTCAAAGGTTAGGTAAGCCTCAGAGAGTTGACAAGGCAATAGGATGTGTTCGGGTCAGGATCTCACAGCGTGTCACATGTGACAGTTTAAAGTCAAAGAAAAAAAAAACAGTGAAACTGACAGACTGTCTATAATCTGAATGTGTGAAATAAAGAGGAACTTTGAATAGTACTTTGAAAAAGATCATTTACAGCTGCGCTGATTCACTTTTTTGGGTCACTAGAGGGCAGCATAACTCCAAATCAAGCTAACAAACATGAAAGCTTGACATATAACAATTATATAGTCACAAAGTGGTCAAAAGCTAACAATGGCATTCATTTGGAGTCCTATTTCTTTTCACCTGAGTGTCAAATAAACAACACGCTGCTTCTGGAAATAGGCCTGTGAGAGTTAAACAACAACAATAAGCTTAAAGAGGTTTAAAGAGCTATAGCTGAAGAGCTGGTGATCCTTTTCTGTGGGTTCATCACTGAAAGTAACACTTTTCCATCACAGGTAGTCATTTAATATCGTGTTAATGTACAACCACAGTGATTACAGAAGCTTCAATAAGGGGTTGATTGTTGTGTTACCATCTAGTGTACATAAGGTCCAGAATAGTGGAATAGTGCTCAATGGGTACATTTTAGGATGCACTCAACAAACCATCATTGATGCTCTTGAAGGGAAAAGGGTTGAAATGTTCAGAAGGCGTTCACACGCCGAGAGGAGCAGGAGTAAAAATGTGGAGTTTAGATTACAAGCCTTTATTAATACCATGGCTTGTAACGAGAGCTGCAACAATTAGTCGAATAATCAAATAAACTGCAACTGTTTTGACAAATTATCAATCGTTTTAGTCACTTTTCCTTTGTCGTATTTCAGAGTTAGTCTGTTTGTCAGACAAAACAAGCAATCTGAAGGTGTCAAGATACATGCATAAAAATGTAATGAATGTAAAAAAAATTGTAAAAGAAAGTTGGGGTACCTTTAATCTGCCAGTTTGTAATATATTTGTTCATCATTGATCAGATCTTAATGCAGAACATTTCAGAGATTATGTGTCTGACTTCCGCCGCTGTGCACATCATAGCGAGTGGTTAGAGGTGAAAACAAGGTCACAGCTGAGAGCGTGCGCTGTGTGTGACTTGCCAAATGAAATCAGCTGAAAATGAGGTTAAGGCAATGTTTTTTCTAGAGGGAGAATAACCCCCCTCCCTTTAATATACACAGTACACTATAGCCTCAGTGCTTACTATTTATTTTCTTGGCTGTAACTTTAGACATGAAGTAAAAAAGATGCCAGATTTTTTTCATCCCAAAATTGGAAAAGGCTTTCCAGAGTGTACCAGGTTTCTTCAGACAGCAGTGAGATGGGATGTTGATGGGGGTGTTAACAGCTGGCTGCAATTCAACTGACACAGAGCAAGCACACACGCACACGCACACTCACGCTCACACACATACACACACCTGGAACTGGTTAACCTCTGTCTCAGTCACTGATTTCACCTTGTTCTCTCCTTTAGTCCGACACGCACATACACACACATGTGCACAGACTTTCTCTCAGTTTTTCTTCCTCTACTTTCACTCCCTCACTTTGTCAATGTCTGTCTCTTTCCTGGCTTTACATCTCAGTTAATCGCTTTGTTTCTGTCCATTTTCTCTTTCCTTTTCTTGCCTGCTCTCATTTGGTTTATTTGAATTTCTCAGTTAAATAAGTAAATAGGTTTCTGATTACACAAATGAAATGATAATTTCTTGTGCTAAAGTCGGGTGCTTTTCAGCTCTGAGTTTATATTTTTCCCACTTAGTAAAATAATCGCACAAAACGCTTCGCTCTCACTGAAAATAATTGCAAAAAGCCACCAATGGCTGCTATCAGGGCCTTAATGTGTCTGTAGCATTGTACTGCTAGAGATGTTTCAGGTTGTGTACAAAGTACAAACTATTTTGAATTTGTACTTAAGGAGAGTACATGAAGAAATGTACTTATTAACTTTTAGCACATCAAAGATTCAATGTATACTTACTAAATATAGTCATTACTATCAAAACAAAACTGCTTTTTTTGCAGACTGAAACAGAAAACGTTGAACCAAAAGAAAGCGGAAACTGCAGCCACACGTGCTCAGTGGGTCTTTCAGCCTTTTCTCTTCCTCTCACACACTCGTACTTTACTTCACACACTCCTACGTCCCAACACGTCTGTCAATCAACCTGAATGACCACACACGCATCCTGTCTCTCTCAGTCACTCTGTCTCTCTCTTTTACCGACTCCTCATGCAAACTCGTTCTTGCATCCACACACACACACGCACACACACACACACACACACACACACACACACACACTAATAATAATAACTGATTATTTTTGCAGAACAATCTGTAAACATAGTACTGACATATTATCACATTTAAAGTAGCAATGGTGTACATGGCAATAAGTTGCACATTAACACACCCAGCACACATGGCGGAACATTTGTATTCATTTGGAGTCATGTTTCTGGTCCCCTGATAAATGTTATATAATATGTAATCTCTTTTAGCTCTGTTTTTGTTCTCCACCAACTACTGAGGAAAATGTCTGGCTCTTCAGCTGCTAAATGCTCCACTATGTTCTCAGGTTATTCGCTAACTTTGCCACTGTCTGCTGTTTGGTGCTGAGCAGGTAGTGTTAAGTAGGTGTTACAAGGTTCCCCGCTGAAAACAGCAACCTGAAATAATAATGTCACAGTTTATTTATTTTTTAATATATATATCTACAGCAGGGGTGTCCAAACCTTTTTTTAAAGAGTGCCAGATTTGATAATGTGAAGATGCATGGGGGCCAATAGTCCCTTCTGACATGTTTTAACCATAAAAGTAACATGCAAATAATAGACCATTTTCATTGTCACAATTATCTTTTTTTTCAAATGGCAATGCAACCAAATATAAGCCACTCAGGCAAACAACTCTAAAAACACAATTCTGCCTTTCATGCATATCCTGAGAGTCAGATGATAACTTGATAACTATCTTTACCTAGTGATCATTTAAAAACCCTTTACATCTGTAAATTCTTAAGACATTTAATCTAGTCTTGTCACAAATATCAGAATATTACTGAGGACACTTTAGCTGCGGCCTTCTGACAGGGCTGAGGGGGATAAAAGGTTTGGAAACCGCTGTTTTATAGCAATAATAAAGTGCTGAAATGTACCACTGATGCACTCAAGGGCAATGCACGTCAAACTCAACCAATGTCAAGTTCTTTTTAAAAAAGACAAATGGTGCATTACAGCCACTGAAAGGCAAAGCACCATTTCACTTTCGATGTCACTTTCCTGTGTCCAGTGTTTAGTAAATGTCACTGCAAAAAACAATGAAATGAAAAGAAACACAAACATCTATCACCAGCCAGCTGTTTGTCTATGTAAATGTGCATTCCCTTTAAGTTGACACAAAACATCAACCAAAACGTGCAGTTATATCAAAGATGATAACAAGGTTGACAAAAATATATTGAATATATAATATATATGAATAATAACAACATAGGCTGAAGATGTGTTCCAACAAATATATATGCAGCCTCATAACAGTAACTGGGACTTGTTAAAATGTCTTCTGTAAATGACTATGACAGACATCGTTTCTGCAGGATTTACCGAGTTGAATTTAAGACTTTAAGGCTACATAGAATATAAATAATACCCGTTTCAAAATAAAATGGAAAAACCAGTGGGGAGAATATGTCCAAGAAGTATATATTATTATATCAGCAGTATACCACAGTAATTCCTAATGATATAATGAAAACTAAATCAACGCGACCTGGACCCAAATAAACGGTACATAATTGATGCATGGATTAACAAATTAAAAAGATACATTTACGTCTAGCTAAAACTGACACTAATTATCTGGCCTAATTATCAGTTGATGAGCTTCGTAGCAAAATAGCAAACAGTAGTGACAATGTTTGCTTCAGTTCTGATGGTGCCGACTAAAACTCCACCCATAAGAACTGAACAGCCTCTTGCGTGCAAAATCCAGTGTTGAAATGTAGCCACTTTTAGTTTATTGTTGTGTAACGTCTCCAGACAGGCGGCAATCTGATACAAAAACATTTCGTAACTAACATGATTTGGCAGGCAAGAGAAAGACTTTTATTCTTTTCATGAAACTGAATGCAATGCTTTCTAAGACGTTTCAAGACCTGCAGATACTGAGTAATATCTATCTTGGAAGACTTAGTTGGAATAGATAGCATGTGAATGAACATCATTAATGTCATTAATGTCTGAAATCTTAGCTCCGTAAAGGAAACGCCAAGTTCAGCACAGCAGGTAGTGGAGAGTGAGGCGCTTCTCAGCAGCCCACTGCTCCTAAATTGCTATGGATGGGTTGAATGCAGAGAGCAAATGTCATGTATGTATGTAAAAATGTATGTAATATGATGACGTAATAAAGTTAAAGTTTAAGTTAACTTGACCCCCGATGTAAACTCAGAGCCTACAGGTGGATGCTGGGGTGGAGGTGGAGCTTTTGCTACATGATCAGCAGCAGCGGTGGCTCCAAATGACGGCATCGTTTTAAAGTGATTTTAAAGTGATTTTAAAGTGAGCGGTGTGGCAGCCGGCATGCAGCAAACGAGACATAACAAAGCCATGATGGAATGGGTGCAGTGGAGGTACGTTGCAGTGATGTCATGTGAGCATCAACTCACATGCACTAGCTCGCAGGATTCATTTCATTTTTTTTTTGAGAATGCAAATAATCTTCAGTGGTTAATCATTATGACTGCTCTCTCATTTTATTTGCATAAAATGAACATTTAACAAAAATAAATAAAAAAAAACTGCATATATCAAGTTCCTGACACAATAAATTCCACTGCTAATCATGACAACATATGTGTGCTATATTGCCCAACACTAAGCACAGTGTGCTTCTGTTGTGAAGGTTGATTTAACCATAACTTGACTACTCAGTAGTACACAGAGCAAAAAGGAAAAACAGCTTCTACTGTATTTTGGTTGCTTAACAATACAAAGAAAGCCCAAATCTAAATTCAGAATACATAAAAAAACAAACGCCATCAGTGTGAGTGTTTACATGAAAAATTATGATCTTTCGAACCGGCGCAGTTTAATCTGGTCGACGTGTTTACTTGAGACGTCTTATTCTGATTGGGCTCCAAAGAAAATAAAAGCCTCCATCTTATGGTGGCTACACAGACTGAGACCTGTTTCTCTCCCACCTCCATCTTCCAGCGGCTGAGCCACTCTTCTTTCTGTCTCCTGCTGATGTAGTACGGATCTCCAGCCTGGAAAGTCACTCTGGGGACTGGCCTCCTCCGCAGCCTGCCACTCTCACCCTGCACATACATACACACAGACAAGAAACTTGTGATATACTTTCACATGAATCTGCTTGTACTATGAGAGATGTTTTTTCTTCATTTCTGAATGTAAAAAAAAACACATCAAAAGTAGGATGGCAACTGGTTTTACCTCTTTGGGGGAGTCGTTTCCGTCATCTGGCTCGTCTGCAGGAGAAGAAAAGGAAAGGAAATGGTCCATTTGTACAGATTTAACAAGAGGTTTAACAAGGAGGTAAAGTCATGGTTTTCATCACTTTGCTCCGGCATCCAAATTTAGAGTCGAAATGCCCTTAATCACTGCAATCTGAACGTTATTTGATTATTAAAATTTAAGGTAAACTGACAGTCCTCTTCAGGACATTATTTGTTTAATATAAATTAGACACAGCATGATTGTAACTTTTCAAATCCTTAAAGCATCTAAAATGTCAGTAAATTAGCTCTTGGGTAATTCAAAGGCTTCTGTAGATTAAAATTAGACATTTAAATCACTGTATAAATGGGCAAAGTCATATTGTATGAAGAATTACATGACTTTGTATTAAATCTATACCCTTATTCTTCTTGGTTTTCTCTAGTTTTCGACGCCCACGCTTCTTGCGAGGGGAGGGAGAGGGCTCCGGCTCCTCAGGCGGGGTTGGGGGGGCGTTTACACAGGGATCAGAGGTCGCCATCTCCTGGGAAACAGACGGAGCACAGTCTAGGTCTGAGAAAACTGCTGCTGGCCCTCGTCTGGACTCATCAAAGGACTCCTCAGACATAATAACCATACACACACTTGTACAGGCCATACACACACACAAACACACACATAAAACTCATGCATACACACACAATCAAAGAGCTACTGCAATACAAGCACGTACCTATTAGTCTGCCCTTGTTAGTACAATGCAGAGCAGGTACGTCCAGCAGAGTGTGTCTGCATTGGATCAGTATAATAAACACCCCTACAGCTCCCATTAACACACACACAAACACACACTAATGAGATGAGATGGGGAGTGCTATTGATGTTGTTAACCGTGCTAATGATTAATGAGCACATGTGTGTGTTAAATAATGCTAAATTTACATATAATGTCAAATAATATTTAACAAACTAACTTCAGAAAATCAAAAAATGCTTGTATGGTTTTAAAATGTAATACATTTCAAAATATTGAGATGACAGTACGTGGTTTGTTTAATTATCCACTTAAACAATCCCCTGTGTATACTTCCGTCTTCAATTCAATGGTTTATCCATTAGCTTACCAGCATTAATGATGCTAAACTCTGATCAAGTGTCAGCTCTAAAAGGCCAGCAGGATCTTAATGTGTGTGTGGCTGACAGGCCAACACATTTTATAGATGGGTAGTTAGAAAGAGGAAAGCTGGGGTGAATGTCAAGCTCAAAGGCTGCGCTAACGCTAGCTAGTGCTAACAAGCCCACAAAGGCTGTAATGAGCAGGTGAGAAGGCCTGTTAAAAGGCAGAGCACACAAATAGGGGACTAAAAGGGCCTTGGGACAAACTTAACTGCACCAGCACCCCATGTTTTGGTCTTAAACAGGAACATGGTTTTGATACATTATTTTACTGCCCACAACACACCAAGAGACAATATTTTTTATTTTTGCCTTAATGCTTGCTCCCCCTTTTGTAAAAATAATTGTAAATAGCTATGTGCATTTCAAAGGCAATTTATATGCCACTACTCAACTCAGTTCTGAGATTGAATGCAGGAACTCTCTCTATAAGGCTGTGTTTTTAACTTCTCCAGGCTGCATATAGAGGAAAGTACAACCTTTTTTTTTGTTTTAATTAACAACAATGCTAGTGTTTACATGAAAAATCTGTATTACATAGCTGGCAGCCCACAATGCTGTACACATAGTGTGCTGTACATAAAAATAAGATTATGACTAAGTCTCTATCAACTATCATCAAGCATATGTTTTCACTGTGTAAAAATGTATATGTGTTCAAATGAATAGCAGAGATTCTGTATGTGCGAAAAGCAACATTTGAAGTTGGGACAAACATTGAACAAACAAAAGTGAAGTGACTTGACTGGAAAGTCAAAAAAATATATATTTATGTTTATCGCATTTCATACATATATCTAAATAAACTGCAGGAAACATAAAATATACTTTCGAAATAAACAAATCAAAGTAGTTAACTACATTTCAACCACTTAAGTCAAGTTGTTGAAATCAATGTAAAACTACATACAAATCAACCAGCAGCTTTGAAAAAAATAAAAAATACATTTGGGATACCTTAACCCGCAATAAATTAGCTCACACAAATCTTTAAACTGTACACATAAAACAATAGAAAATAATGGCATGAATTAAGATGAAAGTTTCTTTAACATTAAACTAAAAAGAGCGCACCGCTACCAGTGTCTTTGATGTGAACGCATGGCCTTAGCATTTATTGTTTTAGCCCCGACATTAAAGCTGCATTAAGCAATATTTTACCATTACAGCATGAGGCTAAATTATTTTGACACTACATCAGCTCCTACGGCTAACTTTTAAGCAAACAACTGACTACTTACACATTCAGCAGAAACAGAGGAATCTGGACTTGCAGTCATCTTTTTGGCCACATGTCGAATGTAAATTCAATTCAGCTCCTGAGAAAAATATCTGGATGTCTATATGTTCGACGTTTCTTCAGCCACTTCGCCTCTCCGTCATTTTGCGCCAAACAGAAAGTGTACACCCGGCTTGTGTGAGCCAGTTGTACACTTCCCTTTGTGAGAGCACGTGCATTTGTTGGGTTTCATTTGGGCCGGTGAACCAAAACTATGACCTGGATGCGGCTGCAGACTACAGTGTAGATTCACACTACAGCGAGTCTTTTCATTTCATTCATATAAGGTATTGCTTAATGCAGCTTCAAAGTTGTATTGAGAGAATTTAACTAAATGATTTAGACACATAAAACTGTAAGACATTTTCAGGCATAGACTACATTTGGCAGTTGTTGTATAGAGAGCTAGACTCACACACAACCACAGACAGTATCTCCTACATGTTCACTGGTGGTTTATGTTACCATTCACCTCCTTTCACATCTCCTTCCTCACTTCCTTTTCGCTCGCTATCTAACCTCCATCTTGAACGATAGACAGTGTGGAAAGTACCCATTTCTACTGACTCTAAGCAATCCAACCAAGTGCAGTTTTTAGGGTTGAATGAAACTGTGATGATACCCATGGGGAGGCTAAGAAGTGAACAGGATGTAGCAAACAATAAAACAATAGTACACCAAAAATAATAAAATAAGCAGTCCCACTGTCCTAATACAGCAAATAAATGCATGAAAAGCCAACATGTTTTGTAGCGGTTTCTAATGTGACAAATTAAATTAACACATATGTTTTTACATCAGTTATTATTATTAGTTCACATCACAGCAGCCGTGAATCTTATAAACATTCTGTTTTGGACATGCCTAAACTTACAATAATGTCAGTCAGACATTAATGTCAGTCAGACAAAAACACAGCAGCCTCTATCAGAATAGTAATGCTAACTTCTGCAACGTTTTCCATCGCACGCTTCATCTTAAAGCTCAATACTTCTACACATTACATTCTAGACAACTATTTTAATTATATGTTCCTTGTTTGCTTCAGTTTTGCTAGCTAACACTTGGTATTACTCGGGATAGCTGATATGGCCATGTTGGCAGACGTAGCTATCACTGGTTGCTAGATTACCTGAGTTTTCAAGCTAGCTATTTCTCGTAAAGAAATCAAAGATGAAGCCAGCAACGTTACCTAACAGTGATGAAAATTAACAAACACGTTCATGAAGCATTTGCCTCAAGATTGCTACCTCTAATGATACTTTTCTACCATTTCCTTGCGTGGTCTACAGAAGTATGATTATCTCCAAAGAGTAAAAAAAGGGAAGTGGTACAGAACATATGAACTCAATCAACTCATCTCAATTTAGCTACTCCCAGTTGCAGGTTCATCAAGCTAAACATAAGGTTGTCTAATGCAACAGTCCTGCAACAAATCATGTTCAGTGTTTTTTTTAACTGTTGAGAGTGTTGGAAAGTGTTGATGGTCATTTTGGAGGCTGCGTTTGTGTTGCTGTTGAATTGTTTAGTGTTTAAATAACAGGTGTTTCTGTTAAGGCTGCAACTAACCATTATTATTAATTGTTTCCTTGATTCTGATATGTCTCACAGTGTGAACAACAGAACAATAGAAAGAAGACAACACGAGACATATCTACACTATTTTAGAATTGATGGCTGCATTTCCATGAAGGTATATATTAAAAATACATGACAACCAAAAGGAACAACTTTTAAATAAGGAATAAGGTTAAGTCGGAAATGTTCTACTTATGCATTATTGGAAACAATCTCAAGCACTTTAATTTATCAGCACTGTCAAATACTTTGAGCGCAGCTGCCTTAAATTAAAGCACTTATTCCATGTTTAATTATGATCTGGAAGCTTCAATCAAAATGCAAAGATTGTTTTGTCTTCAGACACAATCAGACACTCAATTTATAAAAGCCAGTTTATGACGGAGAAAAGGCTAGAAACGCTTAAAAATACAGAAGATCAAATCTTATCTAACAACTTTTATAGATGTATTTGTTACATGACTTTGAAAACCTGGATAACAGCAATGACTTATATAAAGTTTTTACCTTCAAGTTTACGTGATCTGTGAGAAAGTTGAATTTGTGTGGTTTGTAACATGTAAAGGACATTTAATCTGGTTCATACAGAATCTCAACACAAGCTCGGTTACTACTACAGCATTAGTTGTAAAATAAAAAGCGTTTTAGACCTAAGACAGTTCATTTTTATGTGGCAGCCTCAAGTCACGACACCACTTGTCCCGTCACGATTTCCAGCATTTCTTTTGACTTTTGAGGTTTGGGTGGAAAACAGAAAACACCAAAGAAGCCACACTGAGCTGCATAAATGCGAAGACCAATTCAAAAGTGCATGTTATTAAGTCTTGCCTAAGTTCACATGACAGTTCCAGTAATTATACTCTGGATAAAATCTAGTTATCAGAGTGCTAAAAAGTTATTATTTATATCAGTTTACATTAGAACTAACTGTGGTGAGGGGATTTTCATGTAAAAGCATTAGGCTACATAAATGGTGGGAAAGTTACAAAAAATATATCTCTTTAATCCTACTGTAATTCTAGCACAACACACACACATAAAAAGCAAAACCACCAGCTGCACCACACATGGTTCTGGTGGCAAAAAAAGAGCGCGGGAAACGAGAGAGAAAGAAAAGAAGAAAGAGGAAGTGACTGACATGTAACTTAGTGCGGTGAATGAGTAAAAAGAAAAAATGAAACAGCTGCCAGAAAAAAAATAAGAAGCAAAGAGCGTGAGAGGAAAAAGGATGGAAGCTTGAAATAGTAATGGACCCTGAAGTTAATCCACTTAACCATGAAAGTATCACCATTACTGTAGTAACATGTGTACAGACAAGTATATGTGACTGTGTAAATGTATCTGTGTGAGAGTGTGTGATTACTTGTGAGAGAGCTGAATGAGTGAGTGAAGCAGAGAAAGTGAGTCTCCCACCCTCTTTATAGTTAGTGTCACTGACAGCTCCACCCAGAGCTCCACACAATGGCTCTATTTTAGATACACTCCACTGTGTGTGTGTGTGTGTGTGTGTGTGTGTGTGTGTGTGTGTGTGTGTGTGTGTGTGTGTGTGTGTATGTGTGTGTGTGTGTGTGTGTGTGTGTGTGTGTGTGTGTGTGTGTGTGTTAATGGAGAAAAGGATTATGTCTGTTCGTTCCCCAACTACTAATGATAATAATACTGCCATTCTATAAATGTTAAAGGGCTAGTTTGTGGGGTTGTCTGGTTGGAGGAGGAGACGCTGCTGCTGAGCGCTAAGCTCTCCTCCTACCATCTGAGCTTCGGAGTGCAGGTTGAGGCGGCAGCGAAGACGGCTCTGTGACTTTTACTAATATTATTATAGTCCTACTTATTCTAGTAACAATGCTACTACTACTGTAATTCTATTAAAACCAATATTGTGCTGCGATCAACACTACTATAACTACTATGACTACAACTGCTTCTGCTACTACTAGTACTATTACACTATTACAACTGCAAAGGCAACAACTACTATTATACTTCTATTAATACTACTCCTACTATTGCAGTCCTACTACTGCTGCTCATAGTACCAATATCACAACTGATATACAACTACTGTTATTGCTGCTACTGCTATATGTATATAACCACTATGACTGGTACTACTGCTTCTACTATTATGACCAGTATTATATCAATAATATTATCACCAGTGCCAATACTACTGTTACTATAATAGCAACTACAGTGAATAATAATGCTTTCACCACTACAGCTATCATTTTATTGTACTAATATACCAATAATACCACTACTGCTGGTGCTGCTAGGTTAATAACTCTACTAATACTACTTATTTTACTACAAGTACTACTAAAACTGTACTACAATGATTGATGGTGCAACTACCTGAAGTGCAGTACAAACACAATATACAAACATGCAGACCTTTGGTTGCATGTAACATGTGCGTTTTATCTGCAGTCGTATGTGTGTTACTGTTTATGTTCACACACGTGTGTGTGTGTGTGTGACAGGACCCACATAAATCTTGCCTCCCTTGTCAGAGCTCAGACATCAAAGCATGATCAGACCTGCTCTCCTGCACGCACACACACACACACACACACACACACACACATACACACACACACACACACACACACACACACACACACACACAGTAGTAGCTCTCTATTCCTCTCTGACTGGTGTTGTTTGATCAGCTATATTGACATGATGATTCGACCACAGAGTTCAGTTAGCACAAAGACACACACACACACACACACACACACACACACACACACACACACACACACACACACACACACACACACACACACACACACACACACAGGTGAGCGATAAGAGGATGAATGGAGAGAGAAAATATGAAGGAGAGGAGCTGCCAAAGACCTAAAGTCTTTGAGAATGAAGAAATATTGTGTTTGGTGTCATTACAGCAATAATTCAGCTTACTCTCAGATCACAACTAATGGTTTAAAGGTGATTGGAAGGTTGCTAGCTCAATCCCCCAGAAGTCAAGTTAACACACACGAAGTAGGTAACACTTTCACCTTGTTCAAAAGTAAAAGTATTCAGTTTGCGACGTTCGACATTTGCTCATAAACAAGTAGAGAAATCCAGCAAGAGTGCAGGTCTGAATTTCACCTTCTGCCCGTTACAGCCACTCTGTAGTTTTTAAACATAAGTGACCAGTGATCAATCAAAACATTAAACTAGATGAGCTACATAAAATAATCTTTTTTTCCAACATGCCCTTTTGTTTTCTTTGAATGAATGTTTAAGATTTAATCTCTGGCAACCTTTGTTGTCTCTTCCGAATTAATTTGACGAATAGACTCCGCTCCCGCCGGACTTATTTTTAACTCTGTTATCCCAATCTCTGAATCTAGTCGTTATTTTGGCAAGAATATTGTTATTATAACTCAACGAATTTACAAGGTTTAGTTTTAATAAATCATACTTTTTCTTGAACTTCAGCTGTAAGCAAAGTGGTAATAGCCAGTGCGTTGAAAATGTGGGGGATGGAGCCAGACTGACAAGTGAAAATGTTGCGGGAAAGAATGTATTGACTGTTAAGTCCTGCAAAACAGTCAATGCTGAGGGAATCCCTGTTGCTAAAACACACAAAAATGTCTCAATGAAAAGCAGCAGAAAAGCAACCAAAGAAAGCTGTTGTGAAGAGGCAAGTGCTCTATCCCATTATCTGTCAAACACACTAAAATGTGACAAGTCATTAAGGCAGCAAGTGTGTCCTCAGATTTGTGTGTCATTAGAAAACACTGAGCGAGCAGCGCCTCAGCAGCTTGAAGGTGTGAATGCATAAATGTGAAGCAAAGTGTTCCTGGAAACAGTCAATGTTTAACATGTCTTTTCAGGATCGACAGGGGGCGTTTGTATAGGTGAATAGGTAATCAATCACTCTGCAGCAGTGTGGAGTATGAAAGGCTGACGACAGCCCATAATTACAGTACTCACAGGAAGCAGCTGTTTGCGTTTCCTTCCGGGACGACCCACTCTGCGCTTGGTGCGGGGGCTCGCTGGTGTCCCCTCCTCTGGACTGTCGTGGTCTGCTCCATCTTCATTCTGGACAATTACAGGGAGGCAACATCAAACACTGAGCCAATTGAATGACTGTATGAAGTCATAATTGACATCAGCAGTGAGGCCGCATTGAAGCGGCAGTGATTCAAAGAGATGTGGTTAAAAAACATTCTGAGTCAGTGGCTGGAAAACAGGATAACATGAATACAATAACTAAGCCCTAGTTATTGTATTCATTTTCACTAGAGTATCTGCAGTTCTAATGAAGCCAAATGTTAGTGTGTTTATGACCTTTTCACTAGCAAACAAAAAGTTATATTGAGCAGTTACCATTTTAAAAACAAACTACTTAGCCAAGTTCTGATTGAACAAAGCAGTTCTTAAGCTATAAATGTTTGCAATATAAAAGACAAAACTAGTAAATTATATGTTCTCAGACATGAAATCTAGCTGTGTTTAGTAAACCAAACAGGATCAGCTTCGGAAATACACGAGGGCAAAGGGCAAAACTGCCCTAAGAAATATAAGTTTGCCCCTGATATCACTAGGAGGGGCAAAAAATGGCCCCAACATTTCCTCTAGTAATTATGATAATTTAATGAACTCGTCAAAAACACCGTGGCCTATATGACCCGGTCCAGTTGCCATAGAATGTTTTAGATTTCCGCCTTGACTGATGTTGCGTGTGCGGAGTTCGGCTTTTGGCAAAAAGCCAAGGTTTGGCGATTCGTGCATGCGCAAGCGCAGGCAGTAGGCTCATTTGTGGGTACAAGACACAAGCACGTTGGCTCGTTTCTATTGAACCCGGAGCAGGAGAGCTACTCCGGTGCTCCTCGCAGGAGAGCGAGTGCTGCAGTCTTCACCCTGGGAGCGTTTCAAAGACGCTCTATTTTTCACGCCACATATTTTTCGACTCTCTCTGTCCGCTGGTGTGAGGGGCTCAGCGCTCACCTGTGCGCGCACCTATAATGGTAGGGGAAACACTGTGAGCCTAAATAAGTATATTTATTATTTGGAACAAAGGTTAAATGTTATTTCACAAGTTTCAAAAATGCCCCCATTTTTTTTTTAAATGCCCCTGGATTTCAGACATTGGGGGCAAAAATTGCCCCCTAAAAAATATGTAAATGTCCTACCCTGAACAGGATACATATCGTACTAGAGTACTTCTAGACCTCTGAATTGATTTGATTGAAGTGTGGAAAACTCCTACATAATAAAAACAATAAGAAATTCAATTTAAATTGGTTGTGTTCCCAAAAATTCAAATGTAATTGGTTAAGTCTTGCCTATCGTCAACTGATCGTCAAATTGTTGCCCGTGATTCATGTGATTATTGTTTAGCTGTTGTTTCAGAATTTGTTGAGCGTAGAGCGGCGTACAGATCGATAGACAGAGAGACGCGGTTTCAGCCTGCTTGCTTTTCATGGTTGTAAATAGAACCTAATTTAATTTTCCAATCGACATATAGAGGGGAAGAATGACAGGGAAGCAAAGGGACAGTCAACAAGAGAGAGAGAGAGAAAGAGAGAGAGAGAGGTGCCGCAAACAGCTGAACTAGCACCTGTTTCTACGTGCCTCTCTCTCCCAGCTGATTTTAGAGAATAGTTCCTAACTTCAAACAATATTTGCAATAATGCTGCATTCTTATGTGAGTGCTCGGGTTAATAAAAGGCATCATCTGATTTTGAAGCCTTCTGTTGTTCGTTGATTTGACTTTGAGATTGGCAGTCGAATCAGGCTCCTCCGATACAAATATCAACAATAATAATTCATATCATTATTTGAGGTCCTAAATGCCAGAAATGAGTTAACATTTTGAAATAAGTATAGGTATTTTCTTCTGTTCTACGATAGAAAATACGTCAGTAAATGGCCCAATCTTGCATTTTAAAGCTTTTACGTTTCTCCAAAAAGCGCTTGCTGTTAAGCGGCTAAATGAGACGACAAAACACCATCACACCGACTCGTCTGTCGTCGCGACTTAGTTGTTGATACAAAGGCCCGTGTGACCGTGGTGTAGCTGGTTTAAAGTCTAACGTTAGATTTTTACATCGGCTGTCTGCATTCACGCTTCAACATTCATTAAAGGGATGTTCATCTGTGAAGATTATCTTGCTAAACAAAAAGTCTAAGTATCATAATGATGTCGTAATGATAAGTACTTAATGCAGGCAAAAGAACCAATCTGAAGAGAAGAGGATGAAATTTCTGAGTAGAAATCTGAGTAGTGTTTGCCCCATTATCAGTTAGAACAGAGGTACCGAAACATCCACTCATTCACGATCAGTGTTTTCCCAGAGCTGTAAATCTACTCTCTCCAACACATTTGTAATCTTTGGGTAGACCCCACCCCCCACCCCCAATAATTCCCTCACTTTCTATTTTTACATCGACTCTGGGCAAAATTTGAGTAGCAAGTCTGTGCTAAATTTCTATTGGACACAGGAGCATACATGTAAGAGCTAAATAAAATAAGCAACACCTGTTGCATCTTCAGTTAAGCAGTCAAATCATTAATTTAGTGAGTTGCTTGTTACTTTAAGAGTATTGTATTCTAGCCAGGAGGCAGGAATTTGTCAGCTGCAGTGATTTTACTTATGGGCCTTTTTATTCATATTTGCGCTCTCTTTGTGCGTTTCGCTGCCTTGAGAAGTACTTAGCACACTCCACGGGTTGTGTGAGTTTGTAAATGGTTGTTTTCATATTTCTTGTTCTCCACCAATTAAAGCTTCCCGTCTCCATCCCTCCATGTGTCACATTGTCTGTAACACACGCTGCTCTTTTGTTGTGTGAGAGACTGTCGAGTGTAGTTTGATAGTAAAACCTGCTCTACTTCTGCTGTAATCACTACCACCTGACTCCTTCTCCCCCTTCTGCTGGACTCTCTGTTGCGGTGACAGTTGAGTGGTTGCTAAGGTGCCGAAAACTGCTTAGCAACCGTCTCCAATGGGGCCGCCGTGCTGACTAAACATTTTGATGTCACTTCCCTGACGATCAGCACAGCAACCGGCTAGAACGGGGTAATGGGCCCCGCGCCTTGTCTGCCTGGTGTGCCGGCCGTATGCCTGTGTCGCGACGCACACACATTTGAACAGTGCACGTGAACTGAACGTGCACGAAGCCAAAAAGCAAAACAGTACGAAACCGATAGAGCAGTGAAACAAATAGCCTTAAAGAAGATATGGCAACACACACAGATGCATACACACTGGCCAATCTGGCCATCTTTGGTCTATTTCTGTCTCCCGGCAGGTTATTTTAGGCCACTGCAGTTGCTAAGCAACCAGACTACCAACCAGGCGGGCCGAGGAGGATCCCATCAGCAGCAGACAGCTTGTCCTCTTTCTTTCTTCCCGATCCCTACAGTACGTCTCTCTCTCTCTCTCTTTATCTCTCTCTCTCTCTCTCTCTCTCCCTCTCTCCCCATCTCCCCATCTCCTGTTTCCTGCTTCTCTCTCCGCTCTGCTCTCTTCCTGCATTTCACTCTGAATCTGTTACTCACTTCATCATTAGACGATGAAGCCGTCGACACTTTATTTCTTCTATTCAGCCTCCGTACAGATTCCCATTTAAAGCACAGCAGAAGTCACTCTTACGCAACCCCATTGTTAAAAGAATCCTTATTTAAACATTTATGTGCATTTACACGCTGACATTTTCAAATTCACACCATAGCGGACTTAAAATGACACGACAAATTGACAAATCCTAAGCATTGTTTTATTGTGGTCACTATGTCGGACCACTAATAGTCAACAATATGGCGACAACTAAATCTTTTGGGTTGAAGAGATGGAATAAACAACACAATGACACGGTTAGAATACAGTGTCGCTTACACAGATCCTCCATCACATTTTTTTACCATCTTCAAATTCCCTTAGCGGTTATTTAAGTAAATTAATCTGTAGTTTCGCCCCATCTTGTAATGCCAACCAACTAAATTCCTGTTTCCAGAATAATTGAAAAGCTTGCTTGCGATTCAGCTCATAAACTTTGTCTTTCCCCGCCGCCATTTACTCTCTCTCTCTCTCTCTCTCTCTCTCTCTCTCTCTCTCTCTCTCTCTCTCTCTCTCTCTCTCTCCCGATCGTTGATTTTCCAAATCCCAGGGGTGGATCGTCAGTTTGCAAACTGTACATGTAGCACTTGGCAGCCGAGGCATTAGAGAAGAAAGTAGACCTTGCTTATCTGTGATTAGTGCATGAAGTGAAAGGGGGAGTGCTCAATTTTCAAGCCCAAAAAAATTATTAAGATGTATGGTCGCAAATAAGGCTTAATGCAGTTTTTGAGCTTATAATATCAATGCCTGCCGTGAGTGTAAACCACCCTTTAAAGCAGAGAGGCAGAACATTTTTCGTGACACAACTGTAATACAATCATTATTACAATACAATAGATGTTACGGTTACAATGTCTGAAGTCTGAATTTTGGACCTGTTTTTTCCACGGGTTGAAGTGTGATATACGACTACAGGCGCTGGCATTATTTCTAAACATCACAGAAATGTCTTTCTATCTTCAACATATGAGCAGCAGCTTCTGTCATGTGCAATGGATTGGAACTGGATTAAAACCTCATACTTCTATCTCCTGCCATGTTTTCCTCTCTGTCCTAAAACTGTGACTCTCTTGAATCTCTCTCAAGTTTTTTTTACTCTTTGAGAGTTAAGTCTCAGGAAGTTAAAAAGCACAACAAACTCTATAGCAAAAAAAAAAACTCTATAAAGGGAAACTTTGTTCTTGTTGGCTTTCTGCCAGCAAGTGAATGTGGAAGTAAGTGAGTAAGACGGCTCTTTATATAGCAGCACTATAGAATGAACTTCAAACTTCTCACAGATTTACGAGGGCTGCCCTCGGCTCCGTGGAGCCATTTTTCACTTTGTGTATGTCTGACTGTGTTAATGTGTGTTTGTGTGTGCTCATTTGTGTAAAAAAATTAAAGAGTCAAAACCCTGTACTCGTCTCAACTGCATGCGGTCGGGTGAGTGTGCAGAATGCAGAAAGGCCTGAAGTGAATGTAAATAAATAACTGTAAGTTTAATTATCACACACACGCACACACACACACACACACACTTGCCTGCCAGATTTTCTGTGTGTGTTGGCTAAAAAAAGCTCTCAACTGCAAGCTAAAGTAGTGGTGGTGGTAATGATAGCTGTAGTAAAAGTGGTGGTGGTTGTAATGATATCTGTAGCTGCAAAAATAGCTGTAGTAGTAATCTAATATGCATAATAGAAGCAGCAATAATAACAGTAGTCCATTACATTAGTAGTTGTACTGGTACTACTTCTTGCAGCAGTAATTGTATAGCTGTGGTGGTACATTACGTCCCACTGTATATTAACAATAATGTATCTCACTGACTCACCACGTCATTGGCGATGTTGTTCTCCGGTGTCTCCGGCGGTTCGGCGGCTGCAGGACTGTTGGACGGCATGGCTGAGAGCAGCTCAGTGGAACCAAGTTTAGAAAATAAGATATGGAGCAAATCAAAACATGGAAAAGTCCGTCAGAAGCACCAGGTGCAGCTTCATTCAATCTGTCTGCCTGTCTGTTGGATGATCACTCACTCAGTCCTCTCCCTCTCCTGCAGAAGAAAGAGGAAACAAACACACACAGCGTGAGTGGATTTACAATAAGAGGACATTTGTGAAGTTTGAGAAAGAAATCATTCTCAGTATTTGGCTCAGGCTCACTTCTTTTTTTTCTTCATTCATCCTTTCACACACAGAAACACACACACAGCACGAGGTTAAGGCAGTAAAGGTAAAGGTGTCTCTATAAACTGTGCTTGATGGATGGGTCCCCTGCACATGCAGAGCAGAAAATATTCCATTTCAGAGCATTCACAGCTTAACACACATTTATGCACGCACACACACACACACACACACACACACACACACACACACACACACACACACACAGACAGACACAGACACACACACACTCACACGCACTCAAAGGAATCTGCTGGATTCAGGGTGGCTTTCAACATGGCTACCACGGTGTTTGAACTTGTCAAAAATCTGATTATTTTCCCTCAAACAGGACACAGATCTAATTTTATTGACAGTATAAACAGGTAATAATCTCACGTTTTTTTATTTTTCAAATTGAGTTGTGCAGTCTGTTAATCATACTGTATCTGACGGTTTTGGGAAAAGCAAACCCCATTCTAAACAGTCTAGAGGTGAAACTGATAGCAGTACTGATTCAGTTATCCATCATGTTTTTTATTGCCGTTTTTGACAGCAGATAGTGGAGACAGGAAACATAAGGAGAGACGGGGGGGATGACTTTCAACATAGGTCCTTAGGTGGGTTTTAAGGCCCCCAGAATCCACTTCAGCACATCTACAGCTTTTTTTGTATTAATTGTTTTATAAAAAAAACAAGTTATTGGACTCTAAGGTGACGTCTTAAAGCTGCTTGTTTTGTTTGACTAACAGTCAAGCGAGTGATTTGGGCTTTTTCTTAAAGGATAAATACAATTGATATACATTTTCTGTCGTTTGACTACTACGTAACTTAACCGTCACATCTGAATTACGTCACTCCAATTTAACAGTTGCCATGACTCCTGGCAATGGCGCATACATGTCATTGTTGGAGCGAGTATTTAGAGGAGAGCCATGTGTGACCTTGTACTCATTTTGTCTCTCTTTTGTCTCATCACTTATTATTTGTTATATGGCAGTTAATAAGTGACAAAACTATTGAGCAGGCCCAAAAGAGATTCATCCTGTTTTCATCAAGAGGGCATGGACAGATTTGAAACCCTGATTTGGATCTGCTTGGATTTGCGTTTTCCCCCAGCTAGTTTGGCAGATTGTAAACTCAGACTGTTAAAGGGCGTTTACCAACAAATGACAAACACACTTCGACAAAATGTACCCATATCTGACTCTGAGGCTGGTATCTGTTCACAGTTTATGTCTTTCAGATAAATGAAGCTGAGGATCAGACCGGGAAGCCTAATGTTACATAGAAGGTGGAGTCTAACAAGATGGTGCTTCACTTCTTGGTCAAATTCAATTATGTTGCACTGAGTTTGCGTTTGCATGCAAACTGCCAAGCTGATTTAAAGATATAGGCAATTAAACTGTTCACTCTGCTCATTCAAATCTAGACGACTTTAAACTTTGATTACACTCGTGTTTTTGATCTTGCTCCATCATTTTCTGCGGCCTATCAGATTCTGCGACCTTTACCTGACCTGAATCTGACCTTAGTCCTATCCTCAATGCTTAACCAGAACCTAATCCAGTTACAGAGTATGGTGTAACACTTTTGCATATCTCTTCATGTGCACATTCAAATTTTAGCTTGCTTTTTGATTACCAGTTCAGTGAATTGCTCTGACATTAAAACATCTGAACGTAAATCAATGGCTACTGATAGTTCTTTTTTTGCTGAGACCATTTAAAGACAAGGTCACCTCTGTTCAAATGCTAACAATTTGTAAAGTTTGTGGTCTATTCTAGTGTTACTGTCCAGAAGTACTGTAACTATTCCGGGCCGGATTAATCCAGTTGGGGGCCCCGGGGCAGAATGTTGCTGTGGGGCCGGTTCCTCCCACTCTCTTTGCCTGTAAGTATCTTGTTACCTCCGAGTACCCATTAGGTACCGAACACAGTGCAGACTGCACATGGTAGCTTCATTATAGAGCCAGAAATCAACCAGTACCCCTACTGTGACATACTGTCCTGCCGCAAGACACACGTGGTGCCTAGGTTAGTGTTTCACATCCACCATGCACCATGTAAGAATGATATCAGCTGAAACAATAAAGGGCTTAATAATTGATTTCAAAACGATTTTTCTCAAGATAAGGTACAAATGGAAATTTGCAACTGTTCAAATTGCCACAAACTAACTGCAACAGAGTCTTTCTTAGTATATATGTAGTATATTATATATACTAAGAAAGACTCTGTCCATATATGTACACATATATATATATATATATATATATATATATATATATACATATATATATATACATATATATATATACATATATATACGTATATATATATATATACGTATATATATGTATATATATATATATATATATACGTATATATATATATATATACACATATATATACGTATATATATATATATATATATATATATATATATGTATATATATATATACGTATATATATATATACACATATATATATATATATATATATATATATATATATATATATATATATATATATATATATATATATATATATACATATACATATACATATATATATATATATATATATATCACCATACATGATGGCCTTTGTCCAATAAACGTGTTTACTTCTGCGCAAGCATGTCAGGTATGAAGTTTTTGTGACTGTATTTTTGCTCGTCACTTCCAAGAGTGTGATTTGTTCTAATAATGAACACAATCTGAAGACAAAAGGAGCTTAGAAATACAATGTTTGTACATGCCTAAAAGAGAATTGGATCTCAGCAGTGATTTGGATTTGAGCACAGTGTGAGTGCAGCCAATATGTCTGGGTTTCCTCAAGATGCATTGTACAGTATGTCACTCCTCACGCTGTGGCCTTACATCACCTACTGTTAAGACAACAGGCAGCCGGCCAGGGTTACCAGCGGAAAGATAGGGGAGGAAACGGGTGTACAGTATCCACCCCGCACCCCTGGGGGCTACCTGCACGAGCTCCAGCCTGAGCAGCTCCTTAAAGTTCTACATATAGGTCACCCACACACCTTTCAGTCTTTACGCACTGATTTAAATTGTTTCAGTCTTCATGCAGCAGTGGTTTGACTTAGACCATATTTAAAGGCCCAAGCAGAAGCCTGGACTGGTGGGAGGATAAATGGTTGCGCAGAGAAAAAGCTTCAGTGGTATGTCAAGGTAATGAGAGCTAGGCAGTAATACCACAGGGAAGTAGGTGGCGTTTCTTCACAATAAAAGCATCACATTTATTATTTTCTTTGTCCTATTTATTCAATTTGAATAGGTCTTTGTCTGTTTTCTTTCTTTTATGTCAATGTAATAGATTATCCTCTCATGATGATCAATAAAGGTAACTTAACAGCTGGGTGTTTTTATGCTTGACACTTACTTTCTAAAGTGTAATCATATTGTAATTATGTTATCATTTCAGATATACAACAATTCTGAGAGGTCAGTAACTCTTACTTTCCAACAAGATCCTAGTGGTCCATAGCAAGGATAATAAAATGATAAGGTAATCTGAGGTCATGAGTCCTATTCTCGCAACACAATTCCCCTAAGCCTCACAATTAAGTCTCTAAAATGTTGAATTATATAGATTTGTCATAGTTTTTATATTCAGCTATGTTTTCTGAAGATGTAGGTTCCCAAACCTGGTTCAAAACCTTCCCCACACTGCCAGGAATAATATTCTCATGTGGAAATATTGAATCCTTTATTCATCTATTTATTTATTGTTGGCCTTAAAGTTGAGACCTTTAATGTGATCAGCTAAATACCCACAATAGGTTTTGTTGATTGTATTATGTAAACTCCACACAGGTTGCTAAAAAATACAGAGGACATAACTTAAATTATCTCAAAAACAAGTGATCACAACATATTAGAGATGAGCCAATTGATGGATAGGCTAATTGACAGAAAATGTATAGGCAATTATGTATTTTTGTTTAGGCCATATCTTTAAAAATCCACAGATTCACTGTAAATTCACTGAAATGTGAAGGATTTGTGGTCAGATACAATAGGACATTTAAAGACCTCACTTTGGAGTTATGGAAATTGTGCCAGCTATTTTTTTTTACAAATGTCTGACAATTTATACACAAAAGTATAACCAATAAAGAAAATAAACTCAAACTGTGAACCGAAATCATTGAAACTTAACATATTTATCCATCACTTTTCCATAATATTTGTCCTTTGATAAGAGTACAGGAAAAGAGACGTGTGTTTACCGCAGTGTATAGCGAGACTTTTATTTTAAAGTCTACGCCGGAAGTGTCGGGAGTTTTTCTGCGAGCTTGACGGAGCCCAGCTTTATGACAATTAATATTGGGAGCGACCTCACGCGGCCTTTACCGGACAGCCTCCCAAAAACGGTTTATAATCCCGGCGGGGGTGTGCGCGGGGCGAGCAGCCGGTGAGAGACACGTGACTAGTGTGTAACGACCATAAGCCTTTACTGGGTCAGGTAAAAAAAAACACACACGGGGGCGCGTTTCAGTCCGAATGCACTCGTTAACCTCAGCAGGCAGGCGCGCGCCCGCTAGCTCGCTCGCTCTCCGCGGAGGCGACGATTCCGCGCGCTGATGTGTCTGTCTGCATCTGGTGGGAGACGAGGACAGTGCGCTCCGGTTAAACGTTACCGTCTCATGTCGGGGGGGGACCGGGCGGTGGGGTGTGCGCTCCACCGGACAACGTTTAACACACTCCGGCTGCTGTGATTTCCCTCCCACCGTACGAAAGAACTCACCAAGTTCACCAACGAACCGCTCCGTCTTCACGCGCACATCATCTGCTAAAACGGAACCAACGGCTTGGCTCCGGAGCGCGCGATGACTTTCGGACCGCAACGTTAGCTTAACTTAACGGCTGTAGCGGCTGCCGGTGTGAGTTCACGAGCTAAAATGTAATGTTTATATTTACCGTGTCGTCCGTCCCTCAGGTACACGGACCCTGACAGTCTTCGCTCTCTCTCCTCTCGTTCACTCTCGCTCTCTCTCTAGCTCTCTCTCTCTCTCTCTCCACTCTCTCTCTCTCTCTCTCTCTCTCTCTCTCCCTCCTCGCGCCCTACCGAGTCTTCTCTCTCGGCTGCTGGCTCGCGCTCCCCCGCCTGCTTCTCTCTCGCGCGCGCTCTCTCTCTCTCTCTCCATCCAACGAACCGGCATGCTCGCTCTATCACAAGCCGCAGAGGATGCCGCACCGGAGAGAAAGTTTCCGCTGGGTCCTAAAGTCAACCCACGAGGACGAACAAACACTTCACCAGGTGAAGACTAGACGGGCAACTAGCTAGCCAGCTCGATAAAACAGCTATTTCAATGACATACACTTTTGAAATATTTCAGACATCATTATAATAAATGAATAAAGAAGTCAATAAATGATGTAGTATTCATTTACATGTTGAAACTCAGACAGCACAACCCTTATTGCGTACAGCTAAATAAATAAACAAATAAAAAACATGCATTGGCCTGAATATAAGACAATATTTGTTTTATTGAGAATATGTTTCAAAAACTATGTTTAGTATTTACAATATTGGATATTATTTTTAAATGGCAAAGAAAGTGGCTTTCAGAAAGTGTTGCATTATGGGTTGGGTGTCGCCTCATTGTTTTAGCAGTTTCTTCAAGTCAGATTAAAATGTTCTCATGTTCCACCTCTCATGAGTCCAAGGTGGTTCCCAGAACTGATGCTACTGCACCAGCAAAAATGGTGGTGCAACAACAGACTGGTAAAATATCTCCAACATGTTGTTAAAGGACCAGAGTTTCCTCAGGAAGTAGAGTCTGCTCTGTCTTTTCCTGTAAACAGCCTCGGTCTTGCATTTCCAGTCCAGTCCGTTATCAACTGGACTCTAAGATACTTGTGCTTTTCCTCCACCTCCTCTCCCAGAATGTTAATGGGACTTGTTCTCCTCAAGTCAATGACCACCTAATTGGTTTTGGTCATGTTGAAGAGTAGATGCATGGTTCCCCCTGGACCTCCTATAGGGAAGCTGGCCACCACTTCCCTACATTCCCCTTCCTGTCTACCTTTAAGACACCCAACAACTGCCGAGTCATCTGAGAATTTCTGCAGATGACAGGGCTCTGAGTTGTATTGGAAGCCGGAGGTGTTTAAAGTGAACAGAAGAGGTGACAGAACCATGCTGCTGATGACCTTGTCAGATTATGCAGTTCTGCAGCTGCACAGACTGTCAGATAGTCAGTGGTCCAGGAGATGGTGGAGGTGTCTATACCTGCATCCTGTGAAGCCTCTCACTCAGCAGTCAAATGGCGTATATTATGAAATTATTTTGTGTTCAAACTAATTACTACAAAAAGTGGAGATACACATTGGCTCTTTGGTTTATTGCCTCACAGCGCACGGTTGGCAACAGCTTTTGACATGTGACCTTTTAAATTGAACCAATATTTACTCCCCATGTCACAGGTTGCAAACGTCTGAGTTTCAAGCAGACTGACGTTCTGTTCCCAGATTTGTCCTTTTTGAGTAGTACTTTGAGGACTGAAAAGGTCAAACTTTCTGGCTCCAACGATACAGAAAGCTATGATTTGAGAAAAGTATGAAAAAGTATCATAATTTATGCAGCAAATACAGATCTCTTTTTATCTCCTGATAAAAAAAGACTTGGGAACCAATATGTTAGAAAGAGTTTGGATTCAAATGTAGTTAATGCACAAATATGTTAATTCCAGTCAATTTCATTTCTATAGCACATATCACAAATCACAAATTTGCCTCGGGCGAGGGGGCTTTTAAATCTGTATAGAATACGACACCTCTGACCTTTTTCAACCCTTTCTTTCGATAAAGAAAAACTCCCCAAACATGTTCTTTTGTCATTTTTTCTCTCGGCCTACAGCCCACAAGGGAGTGCAAGACATTTACCCATTTCCTTGTGTTGTCGGTTGGTGTCTTCTAGTTGAACATCTTTTCTCAGAGGTTCCTCAACAGGTGACGCTGAAGCGTGCTGCAACAAGTTGCAACCAGCTCTCTTAACTGCCGCATACACAGTATTCAAGGAGATAAGAAAAGCAGTAAATGTCGCATGAGCAGATGAGACAGACTGAAGGCACGAAGGAAAATCCCAAAAGAGTAATTCATAAAGTAAATCCTGGTTTGAACTGAATATCATATTATATTATATTTAGTATTAAGAGGATGCATGCGTTGTATTTCCCTTGAACTCGTGTAAAACGTGTAGAAATGTGTTTGGTCTTTTTCTGTTCACAACCTTGAGAGATAGAAAGATGGATGAAGTCATACTTACTATGCAACCAACGGTTATTTTCATTATTGAGTAATCTGTAAAAAAAAAATCTCTCACCTTTAATAGTGAAAAACGCCCAACGTGATGTGATATCTTCAAACTGTTTTGTCAGACCAACAGTCCAAAACCAAAATGTATCCAATTTACAATGTAAAAAAAAGAGCAGCAAATCTTGATAAGCTTGAATCAGGAAATATTCAAGTGTCAGTGAACTTTTATTGCATTAGGACTAGTTGATTTTTACTCCAGAAGATAAGGTTAAACTCAGTTTGACCTCTGAAAAGAAGGACGAGTAAAGATCCCTAATAAACAGGGTCATAACTGCTTTGTGTGAGTACGTATATAGGAGATGGGGGGGGGGGTATTTATAGCAGTCAGTGAGGTCACCAACAACAGAAACCGCAGTGAGCTTTATTCAGTCTATAGTTTATACCCCCACCACACATACACACACACAGACACACACATACGACACGCAGAGTCGTGACCTCTGAAGGAAGCTCATGGGAAAAGTGAGAACTGCTCATCCATACTAATGAGGACACTAAATCAGGAGGAAAGTTAAAATGTCGAACATGCAGGAGAAAAATTGGCTGTTTATTTATAGAAACTGGGTTGTGACCAAAAACATTGGCTCAGTTTGGTTTCTCCTCAGATTATTGGGATCAGTTTGGATGAAAATGGTGGAATTAACAAGGTACGTTTACTCAGATACTTTTTACAAATCAACAATCTCAGGTACTTGTACTTTACTTAAGTATTCAAACTTTCTGCTACATTTCAGGGGGATGTATTGATCATTTTACTCAACTTCATTTACTTACTATTTACATTGTCAGTTGTTAACATGTGATGCATTATAACAATACCTAAAGAGGATATTAAATTCTTAAAAACTAACTTCAACTTGAACAATTAAAAGTTGTTTACACATTAATGCATCTGTAATATTCTAATACTGTATGAATATTAATTAACACTGGAAAGTAACAAGTACTTCTGATTTTGCTACTTATCTACTTTAACTAAAGTAAGATTTAGAATGCAGGACTCCTTTCACAGCCTTTGGGACTGTATTTAGGAAGTGTGTTTTTATTGTTTAATTTAAGAGTATGTGTATTTCTTATATAAACAGTTACAAAGACAATGTAATTTTTGCTGTGCGATATAACCAAGTACATCTTCTAAAGCACACATTTAAGTACAATTAATGCCACTTTTACATTTCAGACAAAAATAGTGGAGGATACTTTACTTACAACAGAGTATATTTACAATGTAGTGTTGCTGCTTTAATGCAAGTAAGGTTTTGGAGTTGCTGCAACAACATGGGGTTTAGAAACGCAGTGTTCCAGATGAGAGAAGACATTTTACTAATGGGTCACTTTCCATACAGCAGAGTGTAGTTTCCAACTTGTTTTACAGATTTATTACAATATATTTGCCAAATTGTACTCAAACATGAACAAACCAGGAGGGAATAATGTTGAGGTCATGGAGGAGCTCTGAGAAAGTAGTGGAAACTAAAGTCATATACAAATTATTGAATTCAACATCATACCCTTGTGTTTATGTCGCTGCCCAGGATTTTGAGTCCTGGAATATTAAAGACCAACTGTCACAAAGACAGACAAATGCACCAGTTGGATGTTAAATAATATTTATTGCAGATGAAACACACTTTTTCCACTCACAGAGTCAGCTAAGGCAGGTTCAGAGCTGTGTTTACAGTTGCATGTCAGGACACGGCTGTCCTGTCAGTCATGATTTCACTCTCACTCTCTTTCCCACACACACACTTTCATTTATTTATTGATCCATACAGTCATTCAATCTGAAAATGGGATAATCACAGACGCTAGCAGTCTGTCAAACAATGTGGAGGGCTGGTGAAGTCTAAAAGAAACTGAACTGAAAACTGATCCAAAAATGTACAACGCAATTAAATAAAGCTTTTCAGGAGCTGAAACCAAAACCCTGAAAACATATTTTTGATCAAATTATTTCACATCTGCTACATGAGAATAAATCAACTTGACCCGGTTCATATAACCAGTTTTAAGATTTTTGGGGTGCTTGCTGGTTGTGGTTCGACACCCACAGAGAACTTCACAGGAAGCTATTTTTTTGAGATGCTTGAGAGGCATCAAAGATTAGCAAAGTGTGAAGAGTTATTTGTGTTTGGAAAGGAAAAGCCCCGTTCATCTTTTGCATAGATAATGTTTGTTAACTGGCAGTTGGAGCCCTTTCACGGCTTTGGTGAACATGAAACTCTGATGGTAGAGAAAGTAAAAAATGTGTATGACTTAAAAGAGAAGATTTGACTACAACTCCTATTAAGCATTGCAGAAGAAAAAAAATTCAATCAGAGAGCTTAAATTGTGTAAAATAGTGTCTCTGTTGACTTCACTTCTTGAGATTTTATATATATATATATATATATATATATATATATATAATCCATAATGATGAGTCCTGAAGAGGTGAAAAGTATAAAAAGAAAACAAATATTGCAAAAAGTTGGGATAATTCAGGAAAAAACTACTTTCTTCCACATTCCTTCAGTCATGTGCCTCCTCAATCTCAAGTTGTGAAACTCTGAACCTTTAGAAGAACATTTCTAATGAGGATAAATACGCCACCCACTTTTCTACTCCATTGCTACACTGCTGAAGCAAATGGTTTCACTCTCCGTCACATGACACACACAAACACAGTAATTAGATACCTCCTCTTTGACTGTCATCCCACTGCAGTACCGAGATACACAGAGAGGCCTGGACAACCTGAGCTGCTGTTATACTTGCACCCAGGGCACTAATCTCTTCCAGGTTTTAGACACCTGAACCAGGACCAGGACTTCAGCTCTCCAGCCTGCACTGGGCTGGGCTTAATACAGCAGGAAATGTCCCATTAAAGCTTATCGTCTCAGCAGGGCTGGACCACACTCACGCACACATAAACACTCAAACTGAATGAATAGATGTCAAAAATCAAAGCAATAAATACTAAGCACACAGTGCCAAAACTTAAAACATTTCAACTCTCTTTCCTGAGGTTTCCCCCCCCCCACTATTATTTACATCCTGTCTTTCCATCCCAAAACTTTCTTGCACTTTTTTAATCCTTCAAACGTCTCCTCAACACATCTTTCTGTCTCTTCACGGTGCCCGATCACTTACTCGACCCTCGAAAACGCAGAGCGCACACACGAGCGCACACACACGTGTGCACGCAAACACACGTGTGCACGCAAACACACACACACACACACACACACACTACAGTACAAATCAGTAGGTTTCAGATTTTCCCTTAAACTATGCATGATCAAATGAAAACAAAAGTCAATCCACAGTGACAAGGCGCACACACACACGCACAGAATCACAGCTATACATCAGTAGGGACCGAGCGGCCGTTTGGTGTCCAGCATCGTGATTGGTTGACTAGCACTGGAGCTCTAATCCCCGTTGGTTAACGATTAATACAAGAAGATATATTTCAATCTCAGCAGGGTCAGTCTTCTTTGGCCGTGATGAAACATCACTCTGCCTGAGGAGAGAGTGACAGAACCATCAGGTAGGTCAGAAGGTCAAGGAATAGTCCGACATTTTACAAATGCACTCATTTGTTTTCTTGTCGCGCATTACATTGATAATACTCCCATGTCTGTATGGTAAATATGAAGTTGAAGCCAGTTAGCATAGATTAGCTTAGCATAAAGATTGGAAGCCTGGCAGTTCTAAGAGGACAATTTGCCTACAGGCACTCTCGTTTTAGAGGTATGCATGTCAGACAGAGCCAGACAAGCCGTTTCCTCGGCTCCTGTCTTTATGCTAAGCTAAGCGGCTGCTGGCTGTATAGTTTTTCTTAATTCGGGAAACCACTACGCTTTTGATTTTTCTCTCTGTTTGAACTGAAATAAAACATCACAAAGTGTGTCTAAACCTGATCAGCAGGAACCAAAAACTTGCGGTTTGTTGGCCTGTGGAACAATGTTCCCAAAACACAAACAAGTTAAAAATCATTCATTCAGGTTTTCCCATGACACAATTGCAGCCTCTTTGTTGTTCTACCCTCCGAACAAATACATTTTCTGATTGATTGTTGGTTCAAAATGAAGAGGAAGAAGGCAATAGTTTCATCTGTGAATGTTTGTTATCTGGTGCACTTCAGCAAATTTGAGTTTGAACATTTAATTGTACAGTGTGCTGGCAAAACCAATCACAGTGAATCAAAACTATCGAAAGTTATTTTGTTTGTACTGTACAAGAAACTGAGTTTTGATCAAAAAAAGAAATGACATTGAATCACTTACTGTTATTGTTTGTCCTGCGATCATGTTAACCTGCTAAAAGAGAAAGAAAGTTTGTCAGCAGTTAGCAGAGGATAATGCAACGTGAAGCTAAATCAAGTGACACATGTTTTATGCCCGAAGCTGTAACAAGAACCAGAGCAGCATAGAACATAAAACAGGACTGTAATTGGCAGGTGCTATACAAACTGACTGACTCCACAAAGAAAAAGAAAAAAACACCCTATTGTGGACAGTAACACAGTATTTCATTTTGAAACGTTAAGACTTAACTGTATTGAACCTGAACTCTGTCTGTCTGTTCCTGTGTTCGGTCTGCAGGTAAGCATTCTTATAAGCGGTAAGTCTGGGCTCAGGGAGCAGACCAGGAAGTCATTTCCCCGCTTCAGCTCTGCAGGCGGTCCCCTTGTAAAGAGGAGGGGCTACATAAAGCGAAGGCTAATGAGGCGGCATGTTAATGAAGCTTGCTGCAGTGCAGACGAGAGAGAGCACCTGGGGAATGAGTGGAGTCGTGCATGTGGTTGCACGGACACACAAAAGACATGCAGGAGAGGACGCCAATACAAATGCAGCCTTTACGTATGCATGAACAAAATAAGATTCAGCGCCATTATTTCCCCCCAAAAATATGAAGAAATTCAAATACAAGCTGTTATTTAATTCAGAATATTTATATATTTTATAAAAAATTAGCTAACTGGTATATTCCACCCGTTACTGAGGTTTCCGCTGTATTATATTATATTCTGATACATTCATCTTAATATTTCCTGACAGATATTTGGTAAAATCGGCAACGAAATGTGCTTCACTTTGCATCAAACAGCCGTTTACCCACACAGAGGAACGTCATGGCTTTTGTAGAAAGTACATTCATTCAAGTATTGTAAATCTTTTACTTGTACTATACTTAAGTATTTCCAGTATATTGTACATTAAACTGTACTCCAGTTTATGAAATGCGGTGCATCAGTTAAAAGCACTCTTTAACCACACAGGTGTTTTCAGTTCGGTGTCTGGTGACACCTGCTTATGATTTACATGAGGCCCCCAATAAGAATGATGAAGTTATAACTCATCCTGCGGCAAAACTAAGAAGATAACCTGTGCACACATTATCTTGCAAGACCTTGGGGGCAACATAATTCAACACTCTGAAAAGTGCCAATCTGCATTTTGCTGTTAATACTTTTTCTTCCTTTACTCAAGAAGCATTTGGAATGCAGGACTTCTAACTTTAACGAAGTTGTTACAAGTTGATTTCCACTATTACAATCTCACAAGTTCTTACCAACTTTTACATAAAAAATTATCAGAAAAACCTTCGTAAGGATGCATGGAGCATGGTGGCCCTTACTTTGCATTAATTTGTTGTTTTGATTTATTTATGATGTTTTTTTAATTATTTGGTGTTAGTTCTGCGTGATAAAGTTCAGATTTCTTTTTTAAATACAACGTAAATAAATTAACGTGAGATACCAAAGAGGTTAATTTACCTCTGTCCTTCCCGTTCAGCAATCTCTCCTCTTCCTCCCGAACATCATCTGGTCAGAAAAAAAGAGCATGAAAAAAAAGAGTCATGTGTTGAACTAAAATGTCATTACTTTCTACATTTTTATTTGATCTTATTGTAAGGGCCTGAGGGGAGGTGTGGTGGATGGAATCTACATTGCAGCCAGAAGGCTCCACCCACTCGTCAGGAGAGCATTGGGATCAGGTGTGGGATGAGACACACCTGATCCAGATCCCCCTCGTCAGGGAGGCTTACAAAAGCCAAGGAGGGGGAACGAGCAGGAGGACAGGCGACGAGAGGAGAAGAGCGGCCTCGCCTCTTTGCGAAGGTTGAGAATTGAGCCGGTAAGTCGACTAGCGGCCCGGCTAAAAGACGGTAGATCAGTAGATAAATGATACGGCTCTGGACCGAGCTACGTTTTGAGTTGTTTGTTTAATTAAAATCCTTTTGAAACCTGCAGAACTGACTCTGCCTGTGATTGCTGTGCTGCCCTAGCTCTGGTGTCCTCCGTGCCATCCTGTTACATTATCAAGAAAGCATTAAGAAAATGAAACTTGTCGTTCTTGACCGGTTTTGTGACAAGGTGATAGTTTGGAAGCTTTAAAGATGTGAAAAGAGCATCTGCAGGATTCTATGGAAGTGTGAGTATGTATGTATGTATGTATGTATGTATACACAGTATATGTTGGTGCATACCAGAGTGGAGCTCTTTGACCAGTGAAGACACAGTGTTGGTAATGGAGTCAGCTGCTACCAGCAGGTCGTTCCTCAGGTTCCTCCTCGGGCCTGTAATGGAGATAGTCGTCCAATATTGGACGTCACAGTATAAAGATTACATTTACACTAATTGTGTGCTAACTGATAACTTGAATTATTCTGAATGACACTTTAATACCGTCTCACTGTGGCACAACAATACAGCAAGAAGGCGATTCACTTTTAAAATGAAATTGTCTCCTTTCCCTTTTCTTACACTTGACACATTTTTAAATGGAGAGTGTATCTGTAGCAGTGCAGACATCAAACACAAAGTGCACCGCTTAGAACCTTTTAACCCCTTGAGGGAAATGTATGATTTGATTTAATGTTCCACACCAATTTTCTGATAATGCAATGTTCTCTTTAAACACGTCATTGAACTACTTGCTCCTGTCAAGTGATTTAAATTAGAGACTGCATGTTACACAGCGCATCATGAACTGTTAATGTGAAACTAATCCGAAACTATGGTGCGTTTGTAGGCGAGTGGAGATTCAATGAATCCATGTGGTTGTCACAGCTGCAGTTTTTACAGCTCAAGTGACATCCCCTACTTGTTCTTACTCACTGGCACACACACACACACACACACACGCACCAGGGAGATTGTTGTGCTGGTGGAACAACGCGTAGACCTGTTCGATCAGGACTAAATCCTTCTAGATACGCCTCTAAGTTCCAGATCTACCTTGGGCAAATGCTTCTTGTACGTCACCACCAACCCCAGCGAGTGAATCCTGGGGAGGGTACAAATGAGCCTGGGGAGATGCAGCGCCCACAGAGCGAACGGTTGATGGGCTCGGTCGAGAAGGAGAGGCGTGAGAAGAGCCAGCCGCCTGCGCCTGAGAGATGAATTCATAAGGGTTGTTTCATGGAATAATGTATGACTTTAAGAAACATCTTGTCATTTTTGTTGTGGCTGACATCACATCCACACTGTAGTAAAAGCTCTGGTAATCGTTGGAAAAAGGTGAACCATTATTTGTCCAAGACATTTATGTCCCGATTGGAAAAATGTAGCTTGCTTGTAAAGTTGACTTATTTTGACAGTTCTGCATTGAGTTAGGGCTGAATCCTACATTTACAGTGCTGTGAGTAAACTTACTGCCTGTCGCTGTTCCTCATCCTACAAGGGCCACAACATGGACAGTCGGAAACAAACAGAGGAAAAGGACGGAAAAGAAGAAGTCAGATACATTCAGAGCTGGAAAAAGGTGGAATTATTAAAGAGGAAACAGCAGAGGGGGAAAAAAAAAGTGAGGCTTGTTACTGGGAGAACAGACACAGGGGAGGTGTGACGAAGAAGAAGGGAAACTTTGCCCTCTAGTGTGCGACAATAAAAAGTGTGTATGTGCGTTTGCGCGTCACCTTGAGCAGCTTCATCAGTCCCTCGAGCTGTACCATCAGTTCCCTCCTGCTCTCTTGCAGAGACGACATCCTCTGCTCCAGCTCGTCTTTCCTTTGTCTGCAACACACAACAACCCTCCATTACTGTCGGGAGACCGCAACAAAAGAACCAAAGTGCAAGGAGGCAGAGGACACAGCTGAAATTAAATAATTTGAGGTTACAAAAGGGTGCGTGGTTCAGAAAGGCAATGAGACTGAACGCTGAAAATAACGAGAGCTGTGGGAGAAGACTCGCTGGCCCAGGTTTTCCTGTCAGACATCTCCAGATTTGATTTGGTAGAAATGAATTTGCACTTGGCCACATAAACATTATCAACCTCCGTTAGCCAAATAAAATAAACTGCCGTAAGGAGGCCCTAACACACCCCAGTCCAGGCTGCTTAGCATGAGGTTTATGAGTGGGATAAAGCAAAGCTGGGAAACATCTAAATAAGAGATTCCTGTAACTCAAGGACGCTTTCTGAGCACGCGATCATCCCTGAAACACTCCCAGGAGAAACAACAGAAGGAAAATGCAAATCGTAGAGCAATCCCATGGAAACGTGGATGTTTGGAGATCGAAGGAACACAACTTCTGAAATCCTTGATATTTTTCGGGGTGATCATTTGTTCCAGGTGTGGAAGACGAGACCCGGTGGAGATGAGCTGTGAAAGAGCAAGCTAACCAGAACACAAGAACCACATGAGCCTCCGAGACTGACCACAAGACCTTGAAATCAAACTTTGACATCATACATTGACGATCAGGTTTGATGTATGATGACAAGTGTTCAGATGGCAGAAGCAGTAGGGACGGTCAACATTTACTTGATACTGATTAAAACGCTCCAGTGTAGACCACCATGGCCTTCAAAGTATTTGAGAAGTACAAATTAAATCTAAAATGCATTCAAATTATAAAAATCGTGAGTTGGCAGCAAAATAAAGCCACGGTTTGTTTAAGAGTCAGCATATGTCAGTCCAATGAGATGTTTACAATCTTTTTTGACAAACAGCATGTGGTCTGGATGGGACATTAAAGCAGCAGCGACAACTCTTCTGTCTCCTGCTTGGCTTCCCTTCACATGTTAGGACAAATGAGTAAATAAACAAAGAAAGCAAGAGTCCGAGTCATGCAGCACCTCCAGAGTTGAGTCATTATAATCCCAAAGTAAAGTTTCAGAAGTGGGACTGACAGAACGTTCCAAATAATCCCTTTATCTGTATTATTCAAGGAGATTGTCTCCATTAATGACGTCTTGTCCTGAATCCGTGCTGAAAGGAAAATAATAAAAACACAAGCTCCTCAAAAGGAGAAGTGTTGCATTTAGTGGCATCTGGCGGCGAGGTTGCAAATTGCAACCAACTGAATACCCCTCTGCTCACCCCTCCCTTTTTGTTTTTGGAAGAACTACGATGGCCTTCAGGTCACTTAAGGCTCTCTAGAGACCGTGTTTGGTTTGTCCGCTCTGGGCTACTGCAGAAACATGGCGGACTCTGTGAAGAGGATTCCCTGTGTAGATATAAATGGCTCATTCTAATGTAAAAAAAAAAATGATTATACACAAATTAAAACATAGTTATGAATATGATATATCTGCAAATCCTACACAATGTTGCTTGAAAGCTGGGGTTGGTAATCTTGAGAAACTAGTAAAAGTTTGCTAGATTATAAAAACTTTGTGAAGTTATTTGGCAAAGATGACACACATTGGATGAATAATTACAGTATCCACTGTTGAGATGTGAAGAGGGAAGGGAGAGTTCATTTCAGGGTACAAAATGAACACAGGGTTGGAGGACGAGTCGTTATCTTGAATTATGGGTATTTGCTAATGTGTGTCATTAAGTTTGTTTCAGTTTTTACTGCGCATTTATATAATTTAGTCCAAAATCATAAAAGGCTACATTCATCACAGTATATTTTGAATATTCTACTCAAAACCTCTTCCAAAATAAGTTAACAGTACATTTTTGTGATTTGCACAACTTAAAGCCACTAGACTAGAGTTTGACAACTTTTTAATTTGGCGCCCCAGAGTGGCAATATCCCAAAAAACACTGACGGCTCAAATCAGCACCACTAAGATAGTCTCATTTGTAAAGTCAGAACAAGTCCAAAGATGCTATAAGCACATACAAATCCATACAAAGTGGATTTAAAGCTGCTCTGTGTGTGACTATCAGTATCCTTCCATCATCGTTACTGCAACGCTCTCTCGAGCAGGATTGTCATTGCTTTGCATAAAGTCTCCTCCTTCTCCCTTGGAGTTTTTGTTTTTCACCAAAATAGCATAAGTGATTGGCTTTTCACAAAAATTCACCATCTGTCACCACCATCTGCCATAAAGCCCTCTCCCTCCATGCTGCAAAGCAACGCGGCGAGAAAAAAAAAAAACGCAAGGCTGATGAACTTTGATTGTTGATGTTTGAGCATCATTTTTGTTTGCAAGTAAAAAAAACAAAAAGCAACAATTAATAATTGTTATACTGGTATGTGTGTTTACCTGAGCAGACGAAGCTCGGCTAGCAGAGTCGGGTTGGTGCTGGCCTGGCATGCTGCGTCATGCTCCACACGGAGATGTTTGATCTCTGCCAAGATCTCTCTGGGAATTGAAACACATACTGGTCAGCTCAGGCTGGGGGCTGCGTCACATGACCGAACAGACTGGGAAAAGACTGGGCAAGAACCCGCGCTCACACTTCTGCAGGCTTTTGCAGATTATGTGGAGGAATGTTGGATTTGGGAAACATATTTACATGTAAAACACATATTGTAGACATTCAGAAATAAAGGAAACATGCTTTATAGTAGTAAATAAGATAATAGCTAACATTTTGCACCTGATAAACATTCATTAATTTTTAGAGCACACTTAGTCAATAAGTGAAGCTTTCTAAAAGTCTGACTCAAAATGTCAAATGGTGAAACAGCACTGATAAATTGCATAATTTCTCAGAATGATTCCCAAAATAAGACAAGTGTTTTCTAAACGTGGGGTCAAACTGGGCTGAGACACCAGTGTGATCTCTACACACAAATACAACTACACGGTGGCAGACTGACAGGAGCACGTGTCAAACTGCAAAAAGGAATGAATGAAAATTAATAACTCATCCAATACCTGTTTTTGCATTCCAGCTGAGCAATGAGCTCCCTCTTCTGTTTGTTCACATCGAAGTTGATGCTCCGGTTAGGTATCACCTGAAAAGCACACACCAAACTTGAGTTGCTTGAGCTGGCCGATCGTGAGTTGATCATTCATCATTTAACAATCGAAAGAAGGTCGAGGGCGACGGAGCGCTGTGTACATGTAACCTAGAAGTACCCGATTGTGTATTTATGGTATATGTGCAGTTTACTGTGTGCGAGAAAACAAGGTGTTGTTGACTCACTCCTGCGCCGTCAGTCTCTGCCAGGCGGGAGGTGTAGCGGGCGATCAGTTTGTGCTCCTCATCTTCTCTGCTGGGACTGTCCACACTACTGACACACACACACACACACACACACACACACACACACACAGCAGGGAAATCAGCAACATAAACAACATATTTTTTTAACTCTTTCCTAACTTTGAAAAGCTATTTTTTCTAACATTAGCATTAGGGAGGAATCATGTTTGCCGGTTACAAAGTGTCGTTCATCAAATGCACTTTTTCTTGAGTTGTCAAACATTCACATACAGAATTAATGTGTAAATGTCCCCTGTGAGCAACTGTAGATGACAATGGGAGCCTGTGGTATCCAGAGCAACACTTTGTAGGACATGCAACAAACAGCCTTGAACACCAACAATCAAACAAAGGAATATTGCAGCAATAATACAATTTATTTTGTCAAGAAGCAATATGAATCTACTTTTTCACTGCGACTACCTCCAAAAAGAACCCAAATTACCCTGAAATCGGATCACAGGGACAGATATTTCCATCAGAAAACGGCTCAATTCAAACTCTGGTTTGGTGAGATGTTTCACAATTCTATAATCTATATGAGTATAATGCCAGTCATCAATCATTAATTCACCTCACTGGAAATTGAGGCTTTTCCCTGAGGCTTTATGCTCGAGGCAAATTCCTGCTCGCTGACTAATGAGGCTAAAAGGATGTTGGACACAGCGATGATGTTCAAGTAGCAGGCCGGTTGTCACTATAAAAGAGAATAAATTACACCGGATGCACGTTGACTTTGTTATGGTCTTTCTGCTCTCTCACCATGGGCTGCTCTGGAGGCGATTCACATACGCAGCGATCAGAGCGTGTTCCTCGTTCATACGCCGAGCGGCTGCCAAACTGGATGAGAGAGAAAAAACACATACCTAAGCTGTGAATTTCATTTAGATTGTAATATATTCTCAGTGTGTTGTTGTCATTTAACCCTTCACAAATGGTAAAAATTATACTGTTTTCTTTGGTTTGATAACGTAACGTAATGTCTTTGTAAAGTACGGCCTATCTGACTTTGGAACAATGAAGTCTTGGACTTATTTCCATATTTGTCTCTTATTGTCAATCCTTAAAAGTTTCTTCCAATGGAAAGAGACGTTCTATGTCTAACTTTAAAAAAGTTAGCAAATAGAAACCATAAACTGGCAAATCTGATATGTCTTTCCCCAGAAGCACACAGAGGTGACATCCAGGAAACCACATTATGTCAATACTTAATGTACATATTTCTGCTATTGTATTCATTTTTATTTTATTTTAAATGCCATCTGTTTAATTCGGAGTTCACTTTTGGGTTACAACTAACTTGTAAACTTTCTAAATTTAAAATCAATATACAAACAGTTTTTCCAATGAATCATTTGCTACATAAAATGCCAGAAAAGAAGTGAAAAGTACTGTGACCAAGTGGTCAACGCACTGCAATGACAAGAAATAGCACTTGTGTTTTCTTAGATTGCAGCATTTTGAGACAATAGAGACACACAATAGAAAATGTGCCCATCGCAGTTAAAAGGTGACGTCTTCAAATGTCTCATTTCATCAGAGCAATAGTCCAAAACATTAAAATTACTATCACATAAAAGAAAGAAAACTAGCAAATCCACACAATTTAAAAGCCTAAACCGTTATAGCTTTCCTCATCTTGTAATTATTTGCTACATTCAATTTTCATCAAATCTAATCTAATCAGTGAAATCACCAACTGATGTAAAGTATGTGCTGAGAAAATAGTCATTTAGACAGAACAAGGGAACGAAGCAAGCTATTAAAAACAAATGTATGCTGACTGAGGCCAGTCCTTACCCATTTAACCTGCAGCTTTAAACTCCAGAAAATGTGCAAACTTCTAATCAGGGAGAACAACAAAATAAAACGACCCTCTAAAGTTTTTACCTTTTGGAGGACTCGGGCACTGATGTGGACAGCAACATGGCGTCACTGGTGTTTCCAATAGGGCGAGCGGGCCTACACACACACACACACAAAAACACACATGTGACCCTTATTACCAACAGTATGAACACAGAGTAATGATAAAAACATTGAATCATTAAAACACAAAGTCCTGCCTGTCAGAAAACACACATTCTTGCACTCACAAACTCTCACGTGCTTTTGAGTGCAGTCATGCAATAGTGAGTTGTACTAGTCTGAGCAAACACAGACAGGGCAAAGATCACCAGAGGGAGAGATAGAGAGAGATAGAGAGAGAGAGCGAGAGAGAGAGAGAGAGAAAGAGAGAGAATGCATACCCCTCCATCCCCCAAAAAAGAAACCCAGCTACGATATAAATTCAGATACATTAAAGCTTGTGAGAGTTAGGAACCTGACACAGCAACATCAGAGTAAACATACTCACTCGGTGCTAAGTGCAGTCTCTGGCCTGTTTAGTGCCCAGTGCTGGGAGGTCTGTAATGACCCAGTCTGCCGATGTTTGGAAAATCAAACAATGTGGATCTACCGCGAGGGGCGGAGCAACCACAGTGGTTCGCTCTAGAGGCGGGACTTTCAGTGTTATCTGAGGTTTTTGTGTACATGCAACATGCAAGTGATAACACACCTAAATGTTATTTTAGGCCGAGTTTTTGGCGAACATGTTAGTAAATGTTTCACTTTCTGTCCATATTTAGAGGCAAGTGCTACATTTCCATTAGAGCTTCAACAAAAACCCTTCAACTGTCTGACTGAATATTAACGCTTTATATATTGTCATAAATGACAATAAAAGGGAAATAATTCAATTTTATTGTGGATAGTATTTCAGAGGAAAGTCAATATCATCCAAAAAGTGTGTTGTTAATGATTCCAGGAACCAAATAAGTTACAAAGATTTCCCCCTGACTTTGCTCAACAGCGCCCCATGTGGCCAGACATGGTATTTACAGGATAATGGGGCATTACTTTCACTAAAATCCCTAAAGATTTTCAGGATCATAAGCAGGAAACAACAAGCATATATATATATATATATATATATATATATATATATATATATATATATATATATATATATATATATATATATATATATATATATATATATATATATATATATATATACACACACCATATTATTTGTGTTCCTCTTTCATGCTTTACTTTCTTGAAATTATTCTTGATTCAATCGGCTGATTTAAATAAACGGTTCCTAGGCAGCTCTTGTGTCAATCATTAAGCGTAGTTTATAGCAACAATCTGAGCTTTTTAGACCTGACTGTAAAAAAAAAAAAAAAAACTAAATTTGAGTAAATATTTTGCAGCGACACTGGTCTTTTTGCTTGTTCACAGTACATTTTGTTTGTACGCCCTCTGGCGGTTCAGAGAATAATTCAATGAATTATTGCACACGCATTAAAAAGCCTTACACTATGTTGGAGAGGTTGAGGGTCCTCTCAGGTTCCTCCGGGTAAATAGGATGAGAAGGCTCTCTGGACGACGCACAGCCCAGAGTCCTGCTCAGAGCTCGCCCAAACTTCGTCGCCGGCGACTTCTACACACAAACACACACAAACACAGACACACAAATATCAGGTCAATATTCACAAGCTGTGTGACTTCGTATTGTTGTTCTCAGCAGTGTTAACAACATCAAAGAGCAGGAGGAACTCCATGGATAAAACTGATCTGAACAGATCTTTCCTGATACAAATCTATAAACATGTGATACTTTTGTGGATCTTAGGTTTGAAGGTTTGTTGAGTCTCTCCAACATGCTGTTGTGATTCATGTCTGGTTCAGTGCTACATCTTTTTTTGACTGATTAGTGACTGAGTTTGATCAAGATACAGCATCTTTTCCTTGAAGACACAGCTGATAAATTGCTATGAAAACACATACCAAATATATAATATCTTAACTTGTATTATGTATGTGCAATATGTACATGAATATGTATGTAATTCACTTTAATTGATTTATATAAATCATTTGAAATTGTTGTAGTAATCTTTCTATGGACCCCAAAAAGAACAGCTAATGCGAATAAATAAACAAACAGTTGGCTGAGGGATTCGAGGGAATGATGACCGATCTAATTTACAACTTAATCCCTGTTGTACATTTTATCCAGGGAGGAGGAATTGTTTATGCCACACTTTTATCAAGTTAAAACAACTTAAAGCCAAGAGATTCCAGACCAAACAATTATTGCCAAACTTCTGTTTCAGTTTCCACACCGCAAACCTCATAGAAACATGCAGGAGAGACGATGTAACTAAATAGAGCCCAAAACTGAAGCCTGCTGTAAATTATATGCAAAGTCTGCTGAGGATTATTAGGATGAGGGTCTTGTGAAGAGAAGAATCTGTTGGACTGAACTGAAGAGGTTTATCCTCGAAAACATCAAGATGACAAATTATGCCAGGCATGGGTGATGAATAATTCAACAACTATGTTTCCATCTATTAATACATCAGTTCCTCTTTGAAAACTTTCATTCATTTTACCTTTAACCTAGTTTTGGGAATATTACTATAATGTTATGCAATTGAGAAATTGGAAATAAATACATTACAATTAGTAAAAAAAGAAAGCAATATTTGCATTGAAAAACACCTCAAGGAATATTCGCAGGTTTTGAATATGTTGTGATGGTCAGTTGTGTGTTTACCATGTGTGTTTTTATAGTTAAACCTGTTTTAAACCAGACTGTCTATAGCAGGGGTGCCCAATACGTCGATCGCGATCTACCAGTCGATCGCGGAGGTAGTGCGGGTAGATCGCATGCCATTTAAAAAATAACAATAATTTAAAAAATTTAAAAAAACTTTAGTGACAAAACCCAGCTCCCAGTGTGCAAATTAATGTCAATCACTACGGAAGCTGCGCCCGCAATGGTTGGCCGCTTGAATGGATGTATTGCCAAGTACAGGGAGATGTTTTCCCCGACTTCCTTAATTACCACTGCATAATACACCAACAACCATTATGCGCTACAACGCTAAACATGAAAGAGATCACGGATGTGGCAACAAAGATCGTCTAATCGAGCGAGAGCTCTTCAAAGACGGATGTTCTGTGCGCATCTGGAGAAGGACTGCAGCCACTCTGACTTCCTACTGCACACTGATGTGAAATGGCTTATAGAGCTATGTCCGGAGATACAGGAGTTTCTCCATGTTGTTAAACATGCAGAATACAACCAACTAAGAGTATGTCAATATGCTCACGTTTCTGAATTACAATTTAAAACGTGTGTAAATTGTGTGTTCCCCTGAAGGAGGGAGCAGCAAGACGTGGGACTGTAATAGGTCATTTTGATTTACTTTTAAACCCTTGCGCTTTAATTATCGGGTAGGATGGACAATTTTTTTAAACTTTTGGACTTTGAAGGGCACTTGCAGCCCAGTTATTCTTTAGTTATTTTGCACTTTCAGAGGCTTGATTGCTATGTTGAGCTACCTTTAAAGCTTTATTTGTACTTTTTCTTTACTTTTAAAGCATATTTGCACTTTAATTTGTATTACTATTTAATTTATTTGTTATGATGATGTTCTGATGTTCAGATCTTGTTACTCAAATACATTTGAGATATATATATATATATATATATGTATATATATGTATATATATATATATATATATATATATATATATATATATATATATATATATATATATATATATATATATATATATATATATATAAGCATTATTAATGTAGGTAGATCTTTTTGACTTGGTCATTTTAAAAGTAGCTCGTGAGCCAAAAAAGTGTGGGCACCCCTGGTCTAGAGTCTAATCCTTTTCATTAATAACTCTAACCATAAACCCAAAACCAAGTTTTAACCATCGAACAGCTTTTTGAAGAAGTGAGGACCCGACAGAATGTCATGCTCTGTCCTCTCCAGGCGACACACACACACACACACACACACACACACACACACACACACACACACACACGATGAATGAGTAATCACACAATGACTCACCCAGGATGAGTGCTCCTTCATCTGATGCTGGTTGCTATGAGAGCCACTGGCGTTGCCGCGCCAGAAGCAGTCCTGGCAAAGCTGGTAACCACGGCAACTGAGGCAGCGATAGCGGAAGCCCGTCATTGCGTTGCCACGGCAGTAGGAGCACGACACGGGATGGTAGACTGAGTGAGAGAGGAGAGGCAGTATCTGTCAAAGGTCATTTAATTTAACCTATATCTATCCATGTATGTGTGTGTGTGTGTGTGTGTGTGTGTGTGTGTGTGTGTGTGTGTGTGTGTGTGTGTGTGTGTACCATGCTCCACGTTGGCCATGCGGTGCATGAGAGGCAGCCAGACGAGACACTGTGGAGGGTCAGCCACAATGTCCAGGAACATGTTGAGCATCACCCTCTTCTACATCAACAATTTACAAAAGACAAAACTCATCAGCAACACATAATATTAAATCAAATTATAATCCTGTGCGGAGAAGTTTACTCTAATACCGTTATTACTGATATAAATGTATATAATAAAAGGACTGATGAATGTGTTGTGTGAGTGTACCTGCTGTGGGAAGCATGAGCGCGCTAAGGTGTGTGTGTAGCCAAAGGACGGTCCTTCATGCGCAGCAGTGGGCAGCTTGAGCGCCTCCCTCAGAAAACCATCAAACTTGGACTGTACCAGCACGCCGCTGGAGTTAGACACCTGAGAAAACACATCTACACACATACAAAAATGTGTAACACATGCGTTAGATTATATTAATTTCCTGGAGAAAACCATATCGACCCCCAACCATAACTACGTTTTACAAGTGACAATTAACAACCTAAAATGAACTCTTAACCTATATTTTATTGGTCAACTGCTTTTAAAAAAAAAGTTGTTTAAACATATTCCTGTCACCACAACATGATTAATAAAAGGTGTGCAGGTAGATTAACATAAGCAAACAGTAGCATTGACCTGACATTGACGTTAATATGTATCTCCAAACATGCTGAAATCCAGACTGAAAGATTTAGATTGTAAATAGTCCAAGTTATTAGACATTAATACAGTGAAATTAATAAAGTAAAACATTTTAATTCATGTTGATTGAAGTGCACTGTCCATAATATATGAATACACAATAATACTAATGTATACTCTTGCTCCTGTTGGCCTGTCATATATGTGTTTACACCAGCTGGCAACCTCCTGTTCTGTAAAGTGAAGCCAATGCAGAAGTGTCTTAAATTTGCATTCTTTCTCATAACCATAAGGGGGCGCCGCCTCTGTTTGCAAAAAGAGATCCGATTGTATCAGTCTATGAGACGATGACCCTACTTCTTAGTTGATTTATTACCAGTTTATTATCAGTGAACATTGCACACATGAGTTTATGGTCTCAGTTGCCTCTTCAAGTTTCAAGTCTTCCATTTAGAGTAAATAAAATCATAACGCATGATATGCTGTTGGGAGGGTCAACCGGTCTCTACCAAGGTGTTCTGGTCCGGGAGTTATCAGTGTTTACGTCTCAGAACTTTCAGCCCATGGAGGTTTTAGTTGACTAAAAATGTCTTATCCAGCGATCCGTTCTAGTTAGTTATTTGCAACCAGAAGTGACATGAGAGGAAAGCTAAGATGGCGACGGCCAAACATGCCGAACGCAAAGGATTCAAAACTTTAGTCCACAAACCAAAAGGGTGGCGTCACGGTGACTATGCCCACTTCCTCCTCCAGTTTATGGCTCACAGCCAAAGTATTTCTAGGAAATCTACGATAACAAATCATCAACAGATTCCATGTGATTCGTAATGGTGTCGTTGATACTCACAGCGGAGCTTATCCACCAGCTTCCCTCCACACAGTGTGGCCAGCATGGCCTTCAAAGAGAGCACCGTCAGACGGCTGTCAGGCTCGCTGAAACAAACGTGTATGACACTTTGATATGAAACCACATGTGACATGATCACATTTATTATCACGTTTCCACAGATGTATCTGTAGCTAACCTGTCAATGGCGGCCAGTATGAATTCGACTAACAAGGCGGTGCTCTCTCGCGGGTCGATGGTGTGTGTGGTGGGCAGGCGCTTGCTGAGCTGGTTGAACAGGGCGGACACCAAGTTCTCCAGTCTGGTCACGGAGATGCCGGCGTTCAGCTCGACCGCGTTCAGACCGGCGTCCCGCACCGCCTCGATCACATTGTATATATCGATCAGATGCACTGGAACGAGAGCAGTCAAGTCAGTGAAATATTCACATAGTGATTGTGACAGTATTTCTTTAAAGAAAGTACACCATTCTACAAGTGTCAAAAAAAGAAGGGGCACAAGTGAGATATGTCACATAGAAAAGCTTATATCTCAAACTTATTTGACAGTAAAGCTCTGCATTGACACTTTGAAGTGTTGTTAAAACGATAGGAGGGAGCATTGGTGAGGAGACCACGGATGACTTACAGTTACATCTCTTCTGTATGAATCTGAGCTTGCAGGCTGTTCGATATGTGGAGAGACAAATGGCATCCAAGTTCTGCTCCCCTGTGAGAAGAGAAGGAGACTTTTTTTATTATGAATTATGAATCTGGAATGGGGAAAAATACACATCTTTCTGCTGAGTGCTGGGGATGGAGTTACACATTTAAAAATAGTGGAGCCAAAATAATGAAGGAAAGGACAATCCACCTTGGGTCCCTTGCGGAGGCTTATAATAGGGGTCAAAGGTTACTCACCAAGCTCTACGAGGATCTGTCTCCGCTCGGCTTCTACTGTTGCTGGAGTCCCCCTCCCTCTCTCTCTCTGCCCAACCTCCTCCATCACCATCCTGCACAACAGCAACAAAGGCATTGAAAAACGTCATGCAAAGTTTCTATTGGTAAAAAGGGACCATGTGAACTATTCGGTGTCTTGTTCCAGAGTTAACTTTAACCTCGTTTTCATCCTCAGTCCCACAAAGACTGCAAACGCCAACAAGCAATCAATGTTTGTAATGTTTTCTGAAAGGTTACTGGTGGATCTGATTTGCGCAACATTTTTTTAAAAGTAACTAATAATTCAGATAAACCTTAAACAGGAGCCCCATAAGAGACTCATTGGACGGAGAATACAAAGACACTGTTTAACTGAAACACACAGGACTACTGTATGCACACCGACACACCCACCCGCACACACAAACTAGAGTCAAATTCAGGGTCACCAGAGGATGAGTCAAGTTCTTGGTAAATAAACACATTAATGAGAGCAGCTGAGGAAATCCGATCTGTAGCCTGGCATTTAGACTACATAACAAGGGTACAGCGATAAAGGGAGTGGAGAGAGAGAAAGAAAGAAAGAAAGAAAGAAACTTGAACCAGCCAAGTTCCCACAGACTGAGCCTACTGCCAAACATTTTTTATTTTATTTTTTTAAAGAAAAAAGTTAGCTGTCAACCACTGCTGTCAGGTGACACGGAAAACACCAGAGGACATCAGTCCCCATGGTAACAGTCATTCTACACCACAAAAACTGAAACACGCAGAGACACACACAAATATTTGCATTCCTTGTATAAATGCGGTGACAAGCCATCCCCCCACACACACACACACACACACACACACACACACACACACACACACACACACACACACACACACGAAAACTGGCACTTGCACACACGCACACATTCCAGAGAGGATTTAAAAGCTTCCCAGGAGACTTCATGCTTCATCAAGACAAAAGAAGGATTCCTCCTTTCAGTCACTTTCTCACTCACACACTCACTCGCTCTCTCTCTCTCTTTCTCTCACACACACACACACACACACACACACACACACACACACACACACACACACACACATTCCTACATTCCCATACATCTTTATACAGCCGTTTCACTCTACAGGCTGCTCGTACCAGCTAGTCGAGTGTAACCTTCTCTCCACTGACCCAAATGTGCTCTCTTGACAACTAACAGGAGCCGGCATGCCCCTCCTTCAAAGTGCCCTTGAGTAAGACTCCAGAAACACACTACAGTAGACAACCTTTGTCTTTGTTACCCGACAATAAGTTCCACCTCGACCCGTTCAAACTAACACAAATATCAAAAATATTTGACAACAACTGGAATCCACGGGTCCATCGGAACAGCAAGTTGCGGCGCAGTTTATTAAAGCAGTCGCTTTCGGCCACAAGAAAAAGAAAAAGAGAAAAATACATCGCTATTTAGTAAAGCCTAAGGCGGTGCAAACAGTCCACATTACAAAGATATTCAGTCTACGGTTACATAATATCAAGGAAAGCAGCAAAACATCACTTTTAAGAAGCTGTAGCCGTTAAATGTTTTATTGCTTAAAACAACAAAATGACATTGATTCACAAAGTAGTTGCTAATTCATTATCTGAAACATCTTGAGCTTGTCCTTGATCATCAATTGTCCTTGTATGAAGCAGATAAATGATTCAGTGTTCAAGCAGTCGTTCAAAAGTTGCGGGAACACATTTACTGGCTTTCTGATGGAGAGATAGATGACAGAGAGCGGATACAAAAACGTTGAACAATTCCTTTAAAAAAAGGACAGTCGGCAATAAAGGAAGTCGGCTGAACAGGTAGTCGCATGCGAGTCAACGGAAAGTTTGTTGCTGAAAGATATTATAGAAGCTCATTACAAATTATAAATCACAGAAGAGCCGTTTGGATTACATGAGCCAGAATAAGTCTCCCCAGTTCACCAGTTACCACACTGGAAATTGTTATTTCCAGCCTGGCCTTCGTGATAACTACACCATGTCTGTCTGTCTGTCTGACTGACTGTCTGTGTATAGTTGACACGGAGGAACATTTGGTCTATGAGGTGTGTTTCCTATTTTAACTCTGAAAGCGTTAAATCATCGTAGATATAATTATCCTTCCCGCAATTACCCCCAGCTTTGTCAGAGGGCCGGAAACAGCTTGGCTGCCGTTTTCCTAATCACTGGGTCGAAGTACAAAGATTGGTCACAGGGGCTGGATCAAAACTACTTTTCTTTTTTAGAAAGTGACGACCAAATTAAATAGGCTTTTACCCAAGTCCCTGCTTCATTAATGAACGGTAGCAACCTAAACCAAAAACTCACTCAAAATAATAAAATATATGTATAGGTAAACATACGTCACACTGTGTCAGTTCTTGATTTAAACGCTACTTGCTTGTTCTGATAATCTGAATCTATAAATCCAAAAAACTGTTTGTTTCTCATTTCAAAAGATAGAAATGTTGCCGTATTTGTGACGGACGTTTTGGTTTACAGGTTCTGTAAATCAAAAAGTAAGACTTACAGTTATCGACATACATCATGCTAGCTTGAGTGTAGGGGATCAGGAAACAAACGGCACTTGATGCAAGATGCTCTGTTCTTTTGTTAAAAGGATAAATGTCAAATTTATGGAAAATACTCCCAAGCCACAGAAAGTCAACGTTACTCCATTGCTCATCAAACTTTAGCATCAGAGGCTGATAAAAGAAAGAGAAAACCAAAGAGGTTAAAGTCCTCTCTGTAGCAGCTCAGCTATAGAAAGTAAAGTATAGAGGGGGAGAAAGAGAGAGAAGGGTATGGAGGAGGAGAGGTATACTGTATATACAGCTGACTGTGTGTTGCTTTTCTGCGTTTGTGTGGGTGGCGGTGCACACTGCTGTTGCACCATGGTGTTTTATTATGGCTGACATTTGCTGAGTTTTACGGAAACAAACACACAAACAGCACGCGCTGCCCTGAACACACACACACACACACACACACACACACACACACACACACACACACACACACACACTTCCACTAACTTCTGGCGTAAGATAGGCTTCAGAAAACATAGCTGAATGCTTACATTTTCCCCTAATAGGCAGTGTGTGTGTGTGTGTGTGTGTGTGTGTCATACCTATCTGTGTCAGCGGGGTCACACGGGACAGAGGAGCCTCAATAAGGGACGTCTAGCAGAGAGACACACAGAGAAAGGAGAAAGACAATTTGAAAAGTCTTTTCAGTCTGTAGACAATCATGTCAAAAGCTCTTTGTGGACAACAGTGTGTCTTACACACTAAACACAACCAGCTCTCCCAGACCTCTATAAACTTAGTAGACTTGTGCAAATGTTGGCAAAATTGTCTTATTTATTATTGTTATGTTATAAACACATTTATTTCATCTGTAATCACAACTGATATGATGAAGGATCTGCTCCGATTATCGGTTTCCTTAAAACAGTTTTTATCGGTTATGTTGAGTAAATTACTCATTTTATGACTGGTGTATTGCAGGTTCTTCTGATTTGAAAAGGACCTTTACTGTATATGTGTATAGAGTATTTGACTCTCTCTCTCTCTCTCTCTTAAAAATAGGCCATCAGATTGCAACATAGCACAAAGTGCTCACAGAACTGATGCTCCAGTCACACTCGTCAATTCATGCGACTGCTTAACAAATCATCAAGGTTATTTTTAAATTGTAAAGTTAGTGAAAATCAAATTCTTCTTCTTGACTTAAGCGCCGTTTTTTTTTCTTGTAAAACTGGAAACAAGTCACAGCAGCAGTGAGCAATCCTCCCACAGCAAAGGATCTAAATAATCGTCCAACTCAAGCCTCATGCGACGATCGCAAAGCGTTAAATATTTCTGCATTAGCACTCCACTTCTGTGCGAGGGAAGCTGGATCTCGTGCGCGTGGCTTTAACGAATGTGTGTGAATACACAGAAAAAAACGAAAGACTGTCTGAATACCAATCAAGACAAACTGAAAGAGGCAGACGGTTACATCCTGTCAGCAGGTGTCACCAGCAAGACAGATGGACAGACAAATGCCACACATACATACATACATACATACATATTCCACCACATGGAAACTCAAATGCCACAACACACATTCGCCAAGACCCAAATTGAAATGTGCCGCTTTCTTTCATTTTACCACAAGAACACGATGTTCCCGTTCGCATCAGGTTACTCACCACAAGTGCCACACGTGATCTTAAATCATCACACTGAAAGCTGTCAACCTGTCACTAATGTCACCTTCTGTATTATCACAACATGTCCCCCGGTATCACACTTGTTGAGTAAACATAGAGGATTCAGATGTATGGATGGAAAATTTAACTACTTTCAATGACCAAAATGTGTGTGTGTAAGTAGTTCTTGAATGAATGATAAAATAGAAAATATTGTTTACTCAGATATATAAATAAATATTGGTTTGGTATCTGTACAGAAAATTAAGTGTCACATTGGCATTGAATGTGTGTTAGAAAAGTAAGGCTGAGACTGAAAATTGATTAATCAACTAGTTGACAGACAGACAATTGATTTCTATTGCAATACCCACTTAACCCTTGAAGTGATTTATCAACCGCAATCAATTACTGGTTAATGTTTTTCAGTTGAGGTTTGGTTTTGGAAAATGTCACTTTGGACTCTGGAAAATCTTAACGTCACTAGTTTCTGGCATTTCATAATCGAAAGGATGAATCCCATTGAGCCAAATTACCTGGATAAATACTGCACATGCACACACACTCAAGTAATCATGCATGACTGTGTGATGTTGAGTCTCATCAACATTTACTTGTGTGTAGGAAGGGTGTCGCATCAGTGCAGACCACCCAACCAGACCAGTGCACCTGTGCATTTAACACACACACACACACACACACACACACACACACACACACACACACACACACACACACACACACACACACACGTTAAACTTCTGTAGGCCCAACAACTGAAGAAGCAAATGGTCCTGAAATTAAAATAAAAATTCTCAGGAATCATTAACTCATTCAAAAACATGAAAACTAGTGGCTTCAAAATTTCTCTGCATTAACACCCACACTCCACTCACCGCTGAGCTCTGTGGGTGAATCCACAAACTTAAGTTTTGCTCGACCGAAGACGCAATACGTCGAGGACACTGATGGCCGTCAGGCAGGCGAGGTGGTACGAAAGAGGGATAAGAGGGTGTTTACCACCCGCTGCACACCACACACACACGGCATGCATGCCACATGACCACATGACCACTTGCAGCTGCTCGCTATTCTCACCGTCTGCCCTGACAGGACCTGACCAGTGTGTGTGTGTGTGTGTGTGTGTGTGTGTGTGTGTGTGTGTGTGTGTGTGTGTGTGTGTGTGTGTGTGTGTGTGTGTGTGTGTGTGTGTGTGCGTGCGCGTGTGTGTTATACATGATATATATACAGTGTGCTGCAACTTTAGACACCGACGTTGCTGAAATACCCCACAAGCGCCTAACGACACACGACACAGACAAGGCTGGCTGGTCGGACCCACAAATCCCCCCATAAAGTTCCACAGCATCTTTCTAAATTAACTTTTAAAAAGCTATGGTTTCAGGAAATTGAGAAACTTGGAAGTTTGGGCATTTCAAAGAGTTAACAGGTCTTGCTCTTAAAGGCCGTGATAAACTGTCACAAGGTGTGAAACAAAAAGCAGCCACTTATCAGCTGAGGTTTCGACAGGATGAGGAATGCTGCTAAAATGTTATAATGGTCTATGGATTTGAGCAGGAGTTCATGTTGCTATTTCACCATGTGATCTGAGAGAGTGTGATAAGATGTGAGATAACAGCGTGGTATGGTAGCTTGTCTGGACAGCTGAAATCACAGGTTGCTCGTCTGGTTCAAACAATGCTTCGATAATGATGGGGGTTCAAATATACTCCGAACAATCCATCAGCAGTCTATCATCAGACAGGCACAAAAAAATAGTTTCCGATCCAACTCATTGTCTACCCACAGTTCCACCTCTCGCCCACAGGTAGAAAGTCCCCAAAGCAGGTTGAACCGCTACAAACATTCATTCCTGAATATGATATAAGATTCTGAACCAGCAGGTAATGTAGTGTGTGTAATATGTCGCCATTGTCAGGAGGGATGCGTGTACAAACCGTTAGGTGGAAACTATGTGTTGTATGTTTTTATCTACTGTGAAACTGCAGGGTTGACATTAAAACATATCTCAATTTATGAAGATTAATTGTTTAGTGTATTAGTGTCAGATCCATCATTATCACTCATAACTTTCAACTGCATCCATTATGAGCAGGTCAAACTGAAAACAAAATGCCTCTTCGATCTGACCTTTGACCCCTGTGCTGCCAGGAGACAGCCCAACTGACCCGGCATGACCCCGGGGTTGTCACCAGGCAGGTAAAAACAGAAGCAATACATCTCTGGTTATGCGTTAAAGACAGGAGGGATGGAGGAAGTCAGAAGTTACAGCATGTTCTGAGGTGGAGACATGGTGGACTCGGTTGGAGGGTTTTACAGGTCCAGAAAGTTGTAGCAGATAATCCATTCCTTTTACCCAAACACCCAGGATGGGCTCTTCTGATTGAAATACCATGAACCAGCACAAAGGACCTTCCACAAGAACTGGACTCAAGTTAGTGATTCAACCTTTTGCCGCAAGGCAACGCAACATCATACAGCAGGATGCTGCATTGGCTAATCAAATGCTGACAAACACACATTCTTGGTGGTGATTATTACCATTTGTCACAAAAATGGCCAAAACAATTGCTGCTGTGATAAATTGTCGGAGTTGTAAAAAAAATGTTAAACCACTTTGAAACAATTTGGCACCCGAAAAGCTTTTCAAACCTGTGTGACCATTACTCAAACTAGCCTTCGTGGATTGTATGTCATCGTCTCAACAGGACCTGAAGCAACAAACCCCACCAACGCAGACCCTTGCATAGTTTTACTGTAGCACAGTGCGGTTTTACCTAAAGTGCCAACTTTTGTGAACATAGCATGTCTGTCTTATTACCAGATTCCTCTCACGTCACTTATATTAAACTCAAACCCTCAACCTGTGGCTGGAACCAGAGAAGACTAGATCGGAAACCTGCACAGAACTGACTGTGGGGAGGCGGCCATGCCAACTGCAAAGAAAGAAAGCATGAAATAAAGAGAAAGAGTAATGCAAACAGAAAGAGGCATGATGAAGATATGAAGAGGAAACGCAGAGAGAGAGAGAGAGATCAAGATGTACTAAGAAGCCGGAAGGAAGGAAATAGCAAGAAACCAACATGGTGAAGTGAAAGTTGTGTCTACCAACTATCTACAAGAAACCAGAGTGCATAACAGAGTAGAAAAGTGTGATTATTCAACGTTGAACTTGCAGCCTAATATACCTGAAAGACTCTAAAACATGTGCAACCAGCTTGTATGTTTAAATGAAAGATGTCTGTGGTTGAAAGTCATACAATGTCTCTATTTATTTAGCCACATTTGACTGCTATCAGACGCATCACACACACCCAACAGTAAACGAGCAAAGAGCTCCGAGGTCCATCTGATTGCTCCTACGTGCAAAATGAGGAATACTTAGATATCACTATAATTTAACTAAGGAGAAATTATACAAACCAGAGGCTAGATAGGAATGACTGTTCTGCTAATAATAGGTTTCACCCCCACCGCTATTATCTCCCCACCCACAGTGGAGACAGTATTTGCATTACTGTAAATCAACTAAACAACTCAAATCTTTCCATGTGGACACACCGAGATGAAATGTTATGAAGTTGAGGCTGCTGGGAAGAGACCATCAAGTAGTATCTTCAGGTACATTTATATAAAATACTAAGCGCGTTCCAAACTTGTTTGGGGAATATATATTTATAAACCCAAGTTGTCATGTAGAGACAGTGGTGGGTGCCAGGAAAAGTTGGAAGCCAAACTCTTGTTTTGCCCTCTCGCTGTGCCCAGTTAAAGATCTAAACCAGTCGCCCACTGCTCAATTAAAGTACACAATAAGCATCTACCAGGGGAAAAGTGCAGACCCTCAGGGGCCAGTTTGGGAGACAGCCCATCTGTTACTGCCATCCCTCTCTGTTTGTTTTCCTCCACAGGGAGCAACAGTTTGGAAAAGTCTGCAACCTGACTGGATACACACAGATTTTTGGGCGAGGGTTTGGATTTTTACACTATGTTTCTGTCACAGCCTATACTTGGACTGTTCAGGAATGTTAGTTAATGAACTTGACCTGTGTTTGACTGTTTGATCTGCTGATGACACAAAGACATACATAAAGAGCGGCATAAAATTGCCTCTACTGAAAGAGAAAATAACCATATTTGGAATTGGAATTTGGATTCAGAAAGCAGAATATGATATAAGAACCCTTTACACTGTTTTGTACTGTTTTAATATCTGCTCCAAACACATTTGGGATGTGGGAGTGTGTGTGTGTGTGTGGGGGGGAGGGGGGGCTGTCATGTTCTGCTAGACACCAAAAATGCTTAGCCCATCTCCGATAACACCCTTTGGCAGGTTGTGGTGTGACAAATCATTTCAGCTGACCCAACAGGTCAGTTGTAATGATTCATTAGACTGCTGGTGATTCATTAAAGCATATTATGATTTAATAAACCCTTTGATTGCACTCAAAAATAAATGATTTATCAGCCCTAACATTGACAACCCCATTATAACATTCTTATTAGTTAAAATGCGTTTCCAGAGCTTGTTGCAGAAACACATGCATCCCACTGAGCCTTAATTGGAGCCACTTAACACGTTGCATTGTGTGGCGAATTTCACAGTGGACCCTAACGATTTCTTTAAAAGTATTACGTTGTGATCCACAAAGTCTGTGTGTTTGGCAATACGCCAGGTAACGTAAAATTGCCAGATTTTTGAATGGAATAACGTTCCTTCCATAGGAAACGGCGCGAGTGAAGTTACATTCAAGTCAAACAGCAACAGTATGGTTGGCTTTGAAAAGTGGGCACGACTTTGGTCAACTACAACACTCAGTCTCCGCATTAAACACTTAGTATTTTTTATTCAACATACACTATTTCAACGGTCTTTGGCGGACATGCGTTTCACAAAGACTGGAGTCACAGCTCGTTATAGTTCTGCTTAACGTTACTTCTGGGAAGCTGTGTGACATCTGAGCGGCCATGTTGCAGAAAAGTTTTAACTCCCTGTTCACCTTGTTCCTCCGAATGAATGTGTGCTTGAAGTGCTCAGACTCGGCTGAATGTGTCCGTTTCAAAGTCACACTTGTATCAACTTCAACCGGAAAACGTGCGTCCGAGTGCCTCGCGCTACATCCCGTAACGGACCGTAAAACGGGGGTGTACTCACCGGGACTATTTTCGGGCAGGTATTCGTGTCAAAATACCAACATCAACAGTGCAACGTGTTGAACCGACTTAAACCCGCTTTCTTCTCTCTTGAAATGCCCACTTCCTCTCTTTTCGCCGGAGGCTCCGGTCTCCTCCGTTTCTGATTTAAATAATATCGCCCCGGTCCCGTTATTTATTTCCGTAGCCGACCATGTTTCACACCCTCCATACCCGCTGCTGCTGTGATGAAGTGTACTATTTTTGAAAGTAAGTCACTCCTCCGCTCCTGCCCCCTCCTCCCCGGTGACAGTGAGCGGTGTGTGTGAGCCGCAGACACACACACACACACACACACGCACACACACATACGCACACACACACACACACACGACTGATTAACGTTACTTACTTCACATATACAGTAATAATACCGCGTGAGTAGCATTTCACAGCCTAAAAAGATTCCGTTTAATTCGGTTACATAGTTTTACGACTTCAAATGTATAGGTTGTGGCCATTTTCATGCTAGTTTAGTATAAATACACACAAATACTGTATATATACAATATAGTATAGACATTAAGTTGCAAAGTATCAACGTACATTTTGGCTACTCAAGTACTTTTATAATGCAATTTGCGAATTTACTTGACTGAGTGAAAGGTGCCTATAGGCTACATACTTAAATAGCAGTCTTGACATACTTATAGTGTGTCTATAAAAACTATAGTGTTAAAAGTACCATTTGTCAAGTACTGTACTGAAGTACAATGTTAAGGTACTTGCACTTGTACTTTTTTCATTTTCTGCTTGCAATTTCTACCTGCAAAAGGCTACAATTCAGAGGGATATAAATAGATGAACGCATAAACACATCACTTAACTCAATAATATAACATGAAAACTATTCTGGTTGCATGTTATTCTGAAAATGGGCTACTCAGCATAATGAGTTGCTTCATTTAACTTTTTGTATTTTCATGCTAATACTTTCACTCAAGTTTGAATGCTGGACTTTTACTAACAGAGTATTTTTGCTCTATTGTGTGTTGCTCTATTTGTACTTGAGTAAAACTTCTGAGTACTTTTTCCAACACTGGAAATTGCACTTTTTTGATCTAATAGCTTCATGGCCAGATTAACCTGTTATTGTTTTGCTGATGTTGCTTTGCTGATGTGTATGAAGATATATATCTAGTAAAGTAAAGAGTATAATATTTGCCTTTGAGATGTTGTGCAGTACTAATAAAAAGCATAAAAGGGAAATTCTCAAGTGAAGTAAAACTAAAGTAACTTGAGTAAATGTAGTTACATCCGGTGTTGAGTCAACGTTTCTTTTTAACCTTGTTATTCCTAAAATAAAAGTAAGAAATCGTTACCTATTGCCAAAGGGAGAAGCTGTAACAGTATTGCCACCATGTCAGTCAACGTTTGTCTCAATTTCTCTCTGTATTATTTGACCAACCTTCATTCTCCAGAGGTTGTGAAATTCACCAGCCCTGTGTGATTGAACCACACACACCGCTGTACTCCGCAGTGTTTTGGGCAATACAATGAATATGAAATGTCAACCATCCTATATGGCTTCCTAATTTGGACATTAATTGGCTCAACGGTTTCCCGAACAGAATAGACAACCTTGAACCTATAACTACTCATCACAGTGAGATATACCAGCTACTGTTTTTGACTCGGTTTACAAAAAAAAAAAGTCAGAGGACGCCTTGATATCTAAAAGAGGAAGAGGCGGAGAAATATGCAACTCAATCAAAAAAATATGCAACTCATTGAAACAATGTACTCATTCGTTGCACGAGAGAGACTATTACGCACAATCTGAAATGTCATGTGACTAAAACGGTTTGCCCTCAAATATGTCTGTGTACAAATATGTTCAGTACATGGCCATTTTTGTGTGGCATTAATGTGATAGAATTAGCAGCCTATACAGGAGTACAGTAGACCATTTAAAAAATGCTGTACATTTTGCACACTGCAGCCGCTCTTATAAAGTCAGAGAAGCATTTATTTACATATTAGTGAATAATGCAATACTCAGAAATAGAAGAGAAGATAGAAATTAGTAAGTAAAATTCCTCTCGTGAAAATATCAGCAAATGCCTTCATGTGCAACAGATGCATTCTCTATCTTATTTACTTAAGGAATAACTTTTGTGTGTCCATTTCTGTGATACCAACATCAATTAAAGGTGCATGATTTGACATTCAGAGCATTAATAAAGCAGCAATCAATTATTGCATATGTAAAATATAGTGGAGTAATGTCTCCCTGAGCAGAGGATGAAGTCGCTCTCCTTCTGTGTGTGTTGTTAATTGAGCTTCTCTGGGTATTTTTTTAACATAGCCGGTCTGGCGGCTAACTCATGGCTGCCTCTCCGCACTGCTCTTATACAGCTGTTACAGCTGATAGAGTGCAGCGCCTGCCCTCTGGTTCTCAACATTACGAATCCTACTACAGCGAATTTATGACCAGTTGTCTCTCCCTCTGATTGGACTTTCCCTGATATTATAACCATAACCCTAACCAAGCTTACATGCCTAAACCGATAGAAAGTCCAACCAGCGAAGGCAACCAGTGCTAGCCATTTGGAGGCAGAGTGGACGGGTCATTTCTTTACCGTGCGGGATTGGTCCTTTAGACTCCGCCCCCTTTGGGTAAACACTGTAAGCTCTGTCAGCACTGTTGCTGTTGTTTGCACTGCTAGTCCTGTTAGCGCAGTTAGCAGCCGGCCGTCAGCTCGGCCGTCTCCGTGTTGAGAGCCATGCGGAGGCAATATGCTCTCCATTTTAAATTTAGAATCTTAGACTTCAACTTCAGTATATTTATATTGCAACCTCACCCACACACCCAAATCCCAATAATATGTGATGGCCATACAACACCAAAAACATTATGTTTACAACATATATATGCCATTTATAATGTTTTTTTTGTGACTGACAGAAATTGGGTTTTCAAGGCTAATAATAGAGCAGCTTATACTGTCGACATAAGTGAACATTTCCATGGCAAACCATTTCATCGTTTTAGTATTGCTTGTAAAACTACAGTCTTGTTAGAAGTCTCTGATATGTCACGGGACATAAGAACTCCATTAAAATCCATATTATTTACAGTTGAAAGCATCTTTTCAACCGCGTATACAATGTTAGCAACAAAAATCAAGATTCAGGCCTAACTTACACAACACAAAACTGGCAACATCAAAAAGGTATATCCAAACCTGAAAACACAACAACAAACCATCCAGGGCATAGCAACAAAGGACTGCAAACATGCGAGCGTACTTCCCTTCCTTATGTAAGTCTGGAAACAAAAAAAGGGAAACCCCGACCAGCATCGTATTTACTTTGCAGAATGAATGCAATGTTCAACACAAGTGACGCAAACACTCACAGATAAAAACGCTGGCAACAGAAATCTCTGCACAATGGATCTTTGATGTTCACATTGCAGCAGCGACTGGTGCTTTATTTCATCAAATATCAAGAACTGCATTTCTTCTTTCAAGCCGTGTGAAGATGTGGCCGCTGAGTCTTCAGGTTGTTGCCGTCTCTGTTTTCCTACAGGTAGGTAACAAAAGAAATGGCAATTCAAAATAATATTCATACTTAAACTCTGTGTAAAGAAATTAGCCTCCAATTTGAAGATAAGGTACATTTATTTGTATAGCACTAACTTACATTTAAAGTGAAGTTCACAATGTTTGGTAGTGCAGGAAAATACAAATATTTTGGGGGGAAATCAAGATTATTTATTTATTAGGATTGTATACAAAAGGACACAATTGTATTAACAATTACAAATCTTTATTTAGTATTTCACTCTTGTGGAGACTAACAGACCAAAACAATGGGCTGTAGATAGATGTGATTAAGTCTTCTATTAGAAAAGGCGACCAATACCAACAGGAATGTATTACGGTACATGTTAGAAAAGTATTGCTTTTGTGAATTATTCTGACTTGATATATGTTTAAGAAGAGGAAGAATGAATTGTCTTTGGTGTAAAGCTTGCAGAATGTTTTTGTGAGCTCTTAAGACGATAATTATGCTGATTCAGTAAATGACATTCCAATTTTTTATCAGGGATTATTAATGTATGGAAACAAAGTTATGTGTCTGTGTTGTTTGTTTATTTTAACAAAGATTTGTTTCCTGTATCTTTGTGAATGTGATATAAAAAAAGGTTAATTGTTTCGGTTCAGTTGCAGACCAGTAATGAGCAATATATCTAAAAAAGATCAATTCATCAAACAAAGGCAGCAAACAAGGGGTTTTGAAGTTGTCTATATAATAATCTTAAATTACTGCTTAAACTATTTAAAAGTATGACTCTTTGTTAATTTCTGCAATTTGCAAAAAAGATGAACATAAAGCACAAAATAATCTGTAATTAAATGTAAGCAATAAGTGGCTATTACTCTACAGTAAAATAGAATAATAAACCATCATTTTTTGATGTCCTCTTTCAGGTGCCGGGGTGTTTCCCTTCGTGCCTCATTTTGGGCTCTGTAGCCAACTGTGGCTCCCAGAACCTCCGCTGGGTTCCTCCTCTCCCTCCCCACATCACCCACCTGTACCTGGAGATGAACCACATCCGTGAGATCAACTCCACCTCCCTGTCGGGCCTGGAGGAGCTGCGGGAGCTGGACCTTGGACGACAGCATGTGCCTCTTGTGATCAGGAACAACGCCTTCAGCGGGCAAAGTCGCCTGAGGAGGCTGGTGCTTGGCTTCAACGTCGGCCTTCAACTGGAGCTGCAGGCTTTTGCCGGACTGTCCGGTTTGCAGAACCTCTTCTTGGATTACTGTTCGCTCCAAGAGTCCGTACTGGAGGAGAACTATCTGGAGCCACTGTCCTCCTTAGAGAGTCTTGACCTCTTTGGTAACAAGATAAAAAGACTCCAGCCCGCAATGTTCTTTACAAACATGACTAATTTGAATGCTTTGAATCTTAAGCTGAACCAAATTGACAAAATATGTGAGTCTGATCTGGCTGGCTTTAAAGGAAAGAACTTCAAGGTACTAAACTTGGACTCTGTTCACCTAAAGGCCATGTTTCATGAACATTTTGACTGGCAGCAATGTGGGAATCCTTTCAGAGGAATGTCCTTTCAGACACTTGGCATGTCCTACAATGGGTTTGGTGTGGGTGATTTCAAGCGGCTTTTCACAGCCATTAAGGGGACTAAGATCTCCCATCTCAAACTGTCAGGACACATGGGTAAAGGATTTTCCTTCAACAATCTTCCTGATCCAGACCGCAGCACGTTTGTAGGCCTGAATGACAGCTCAGTCCGCAATTTGGATCTGTCTAAGAACAGGATGTTTGCATTGCAACAGGGGGTTTTTAGTCCGCTGAAAGAAGTCGCAATCATTGACGTTTCCCAAAACAGAGTGAATCAGATACACAGACAGGCCTTTGAAGGTCTTCAGGGACATTTAAGAATACTCAACCTGTCACGCAACCTGCTGGGGGAAATCCATTCTTACACGTTTGCTTCTCTGACAAACCTGAGAGTGTTGGACTTGTCCTACAATCACATTGGCGCTCTGGGCTTTGGCTCATTTAGTGGACTTCCTCAATTAAAAGCATTATATCTAACAGGAAACTCTTTGCGAGACCTTGGCTTGCCTGCATCTCTCCCGAGCTTAGATTTTCTGATGTTGAATGACAATAAACTGAAGTCAGTGAGCAGTCTCACACACTTTGCCCGTAATATTATGCATCTGGACATTCAGGACAACAGATTAACAAACCTGGGGGACGTTAACCAGTTTTTGACTCAATTGAAGCGCCTCCAGAATCTCTTTTATGGAGGAAACACAATTAGATGGTGCACGCTACGTGGACGAGTTGGTTTGAATAACGTCCGAGCTCTGGATCTTCACGGCAGCTCCCTGCAGTCCGTGTGGTCTCAGGGGAGGTGCCTGAATCTGTTTGACAATCTTGGACATGTGAAAGGTCTGAACTTGAGCTTCAATGCGCTTCGGGCTCTTCCTCAGGACCTTTTCAAGGGCCTCACCTCAGTACTGGAGATGGATCTCTCATCCAATGGCTTGACCTATCTACGGCCGGATGTGTTGCCAAAGAGTCTCAAAGCACTCGACCTCTCCAACAACTTCGTAGCCTCCCCCGACCCCGACGCTTTTCGCTCTCTAACCTTCCTCGACCTGAAAATGAACCGATTTCACTGCGATTCAGACCTGAAGAACTTCCTGACTTGGCTGACCGAGACCAACGTGACCCTTCTTAGTCCTGCTGAGGAGCTCAGGTGTGTATATCCTTATGGTCTCTATAATGTTCCTCTGTTAGATTTCTCTGCTCGGACCACACAGCAGTAAACCAGCAACTAAGTGAACAAATACGTCCATTCAGGATGAAACCTTGATTTGTTGAATCTCTGTATGATCTGAATTAGTAAAAAGTGTCTGATAATGAAATCTCTGAAAGAACTTAAAATGTCATTTTCAGACAGTATAAAACAAATTGTATGTCGTAATTTCCATGATTTAATTACGTGAAATGTATGACTTTATTTACTGTGAGTGTGATACCAATTAATAATGTAGTTTTTCTATGTGAGCATCAAACTTTCCCTCAGGAACAACGAGATGGAAAAAAACAATCAAATCAAATAAAAACCTTTTCAAGGCTTTATTTAATATTCAATTAGATTGTATTATGTTTAGGCAGTGGTGGAAGATGTTTTACTTAAGTAAAAAAAGCAATTCCACAGTTTAGAAATACTCTGTTACAATAAAAAGTCCTGTGTTCAAAATGTTATGTAAGTCAAAGTACAAAAGTATTGCATCAAATGGTTCATTTCTCTAAAATATTAAATCTGATGTGATGTGATTTTAATTATGGATGCATAATGTGTGAGTGACTGAAATGTTGCAGCTGGTAAAGATGGAGCTAGTCTTAATACCTCTTGTATACTTCTGGTATAGCTTAATAATCATCAATATCCATCATTATTTGTTGATTATAATTTGTATTGATAATCTGAATCTGCAAGTAACTAATAAATACAATTGTCAAATAAGTGTGGTGGTGTAAAACTTTTGGCAGTAAAAAATAAACTTCTTTTCCAATGCATGCTGGGAAAAACTAGAGCCCACAATAACCAATCAGGTCTTTTAGATTTAGGCCCAATCCCAATGTCCACGCCCACAGACTCACGGACTCTGAGACGCATTCCCGTAAAGTTAGAATTGAGGACTGACCCACTGTGAAATCGGTCAAGTGCTGAGGGTTCCCAGACATTTTGAGCCCTTTATGCACGCTTTCTGCCGAGTTTATGTGCATATCAATATCCATACTACCAAACTATTCAGTATGATTTATTTAGTAAGATTTAGTATGTCCCAATACGTAGTATGTCAAATGCAGTATGCAGGATGTCCTTCTGCATGCGATGGCATTTTGCAGTGTGCATGCTTTTCTGGCAATTCTGACCTACAATCCACTGAGCAGCAGATGTATAAGCAAGAGGGTCAAAGTTCAAGGTGCAATGTTAGGAGGTGGTTGTGTGTCCCAATGTAATGCATACTGTATGCAACAGAGGATACTGTGTAAGGGCAGCTGCAGTATTCACTAAAAGTAAAAAGCAGTGTTTGCCTAATGGAATTACCAACATTTCCTAGTGTTGTGACGTTAAACATGGGGTTACCAGGAGGCGTAGAAAAGGTAAACAAAGAAGAGGGCATTTGGTGTTCGGCCTGGCATATGAAATTTACACAGAAACATCTATATTGAGGATTTAAGATGGTACATTAAACAAAAAAATCAGTCTCACATCTGGTTTATTCATCAACCTTTTCTTTTAATTTGGCTTATCGAAGCTGACAGAAATAGTGAATATTTATATAGTGAATAATATTATAGGACAATTACCTCTCATCTCATAAGGCAAGAGCTTGGAAGACGTTCAAGTCAGGCAGTAAAAAAAAAAAGAAATGTAAATGAAAAACCTGTGCAACCACCGTTGTACACAACATGTTCTGGCGTCATCAAGGTAATGTGATATGTGGCCACATAGTGCCGTCCCATTTGTATTTATATCGTTTCAAGCCCCCGCAGCCTCTCTCACTCAATCATTTACCAGGTGATGTCAGTTAAGTCCCTGAGGGTTCAGGGCTTAAGGACTTGGGGGAACACACACACTGAGATTTGGCTTAATGCTGGAAAAATACTGTGTTCCCAGTGTTCAACGGGTTTGAGATCTGAAGATAACAAATCATTTTCACACTCATCAAACAATTCTGTCACTATATGGAAACACACTATTTATTTTGTAGATCTATCTCGAATATAACCCTCTCACTCAGACTGTACCAGCACACGAGCGTTCATGCAGAATTTAGCTTGCAACGTCTGCATTAAATGTATAATGACAGACTTAATCTGACACTACAGCTGTGTCTCACTGCACAACATTTTCACTTTGTGCGACCTGAATCAGATTTCTTCTGCCCTAATTAAAGGCGGCCTGAGTTAATGTTTAACCTGTGCAATGAATGGGATCTTAAGACTTTAACACCAATTGTAAACACACTGGTTGTTATCAGGTACAAAGTATGAACAATAATGTGTTTATTGCTTCACATGCCCAAAACAACCACAGAAATTAATCTGTGTAGAGGCAAGTGTCACATTATTGTCACATTAAGCGATTTATTTTGTTTTGTTGTAAGTTTACATTGCATCTTAGTGGTGTTTAGTGGTTTCAGTTCAATGAAGGCATACAAAACTGGCAATTCAAAGTTTGTTTGAGAAAAGGTTTTCTGTCCATTAGATATTTAGATATTAGGTATTTTCCAGATGAAAGTAAGATGGAGGTGCAACAGAAGCGGCGCAATGAGGATATTTTCCTCCTCTTACAGCAGAGGGCAGCATAAGCCCACTTAGTAATTACTGCTTGCCTCAATGCTGCTCTTCAACTGAATGGCTCCTTTAAAACAATACCACTTTCCCCAGTTGGGATCAATGTGCAGTAATGCAGCATTTATTTGCATAGCCTCTGATAAATTAGGGACTCATGATGAATTCATAAAAATGTAATAAATGATCCATTATAAACTGGATTTAAAGGACTGATCAGTGGGAGTTACTGTAAATAGGGAATGAGGTCAACACTATTCAATGTCTGTGAGGTATTTTTGGAACCAATCACAAGCTTCTTCTATCTAATATCCAAAGCTGGATTCTGTATTGTGATTATTGTACTGGTAAATGTTAACAGGTCTGTTTATCGTCTGTGTGAATGAATTTAAAATGTGTCCTAATAAAGCTGCTCTTTGCTCATGAAATATTAAACGTCAACAAGCTGGAGGGTGAAGCAGAGGCAAGAAGAAGAGAAGAGACCTCGGTTACGCCTGTAAATCAACTACTGATCCTGCTGATCCGACTGAGATTGCATTGTATACCTGTGTGTGTGTGTGTGTGTGTGTGTGTGTGTGTGTGTGTGTGTGTGCGTGTGTGTGTATGAACGCTCATAAATCACAGACTTGAGGGTGTTCGTCCAAAACCTATAAGATTACTGATCTGTAATTGTGTGTGTGAGACTAACTGTTAAAATACCTATACTAACTGACTACTACTTGGCATTATTTATATATAAGCTGTCTGACTCTATATTAATATTGCTATTTAAATAACATATGTTGCACCCAGTGGCGGTTCTGCATGTAATTACGCCCCAGGCGAGACCCCCCTCCGACCGCCCCCCCTGGCCGGGTAAAAAAAAAAGTCGGAAAAATATTTTATTTTGAAAAAAGACCGGACACATCCGTCTGTGCGTAGCCTCAAACGTAACATCTTGTTCCATACGTTACCCCAAAAGTGAAACTTAAAAGTCCGTTACAACTCTGTGTTCTGGATTGAAATCAAGGCAGAGTTAGTTGAGATCGCCAAAAAAGCTCTGAAACCCTGCCTCCATTTCAACATCCTGTCTTTGTGAAGCAGGTTTTAATGAAGTGACAGATTGCATATAAAGGTTTAAGGTCAGTAGACTGGACATAAACAACAGACGTAGGGGCTCGGTCTTTTTCTCCCGTCACCCCGAGACGGACCGGCTCGTAGCAGAGAAACAAGCTCAGGGCTCCACTAATGCAGCGTCATGGTGAGTTGTATCTTTATGCATTTTATAATTGTATTTATGCCGGTCGTATTACGTCATATTTATTACGTCATATGTTTCGTCTACACCGTGAAGGCCGGTTCGTGAAAATATTGTCTGACACAAAACCGGTCCGTGGCTCAAAAAAGGTTGGGTACCACTGCATTGGAGTACGGTCCCATAGCCCACAGTGGACACCCCCGCGCGCACGCCGCCGCACCTACACACACGACCCGCAACACGAAAAACCGCCCCTGGTTGCACCCTTACCTTAACACACCCAACCCTCAAAACTTTTGCAAAACATTTCCTCCATCTTGTTTGAGTCATCTCGGACTTTGTAATCTGGTAGAAACCTGACAGCTGACTTCCTGTAGATTTCTCTGTGGTTGATGTCGAAATGTTCAGCAGGAAGAGGCTCAACTCTCTCAGTCTGCAGCGTCAACAAGAAGAGAAGCTCCTGTTTCTGTGAGTGTTGAACACTTCTTGTGTCTCTGGACACTTTCTCTGCTTCTTTTTCTGCAAAAGGTCTTTACTTTTATTATTGCGCCTGTTTTCTTCTCATTCAACTGCTTCCTGATTTCTCAATGTAGACATTTTATTCAAAGCTAATAATGTTCAGGATGTTATTTCTATTACTTTTATCATTCAAAACGTTCATACTTTCAGGATTATTAAACATTTTCCGGCAAAATGTATCCAATCAAATGAATGGAAGACATTTTTCATGCATTTTGAGCTCTTAACTACTCATTCATACATTTACATAGGAACTCTATTCAAACTTAAAATATTCAACTTATTTAATACATTTTGAGTATTATTTCCTATTAAAAACCTATGCAACATATACATAACATAATAATTGTGAAAATCATAACTTAAGACATAAAGGAGGAAGAAGAAGTGTGAGTCTTTGGTGCACTTCCTCAATAACTGCAGGATCAGACATGTGTACAGAAGGGAGGGGTGATAATATGTATATGTCTTTAAAGCGCTGCACACACAATGAGGCAGATGTTTGTGATGTTGTCATGAGGTGAAAATAAAGTACCTTACTGAGTTAGTTTATCCAATTTATGAGGAACTAACTTGTTTTAATAATCTAATATTTAATATATTTAATAATCGACTGACAGACATGTTGTAACTGGTTGCTAGTCTGTGATATGTAACTTTCCTTTTCATGTTCAGTTGAGTCAGATTTTATTATCACCAGGAAACAACTTTCATTTAGTTTGTACTCATGGTTAAATACACTTATTGTAAGTCGCTTTGGATAAAAGCGTCAGCTAAATGAAATGTAATTTACATCTGCACTGACTCACTGCTGAGATATCAGGAATACCAATCAGAAAGTGCAAACCTGAATATACATGCAGACTACTATCCTTTGGTAGAAGTATCAGCCTGTGCTTGTAGAACTAGGGTTACAATATCGTAACCTTTGTTCTGGCTCACCAATACTCCTCTGATAAAAAACATTTTTACATTTCTGAGGATTTTACAAAGAAGAAGAATTAGTTCTTAGAAGCTTTAAAAACAGGAAGTGTTACTCCATGTGAGTAAATATTCAGCAGCCAAATCAAATAGTTTACAGAATGTTCAACCTTTGTTTCTTTTTAACACATTTAATAATTGACTAATTTCTTTACAGTGTTTGTTTAAAGGTGATGAAGTAGAACATGAATGTGAGATATGAGTTTACAGATAAATATAATTACTCCGGCATAGTGGAGGTTGGTTTATGGCATTTTTCCGGTTTTACTCGTCTTCTTGATTCTTCACACTTCATTTTGTCTGTACGTCCTCTGGTATTTCAGAGACTAATGCAACGGACATAAATGAGCATAAAAGCCTTCATGTGTGCTCAGAGCTCCGGTGCCAACAGCGAGTCTAAACAACGCTTTAGTCTCTACAGCGGATAAATGTTGGCACGTAACGTTATGCAACAAAAACACTTTTGTCCGTTTTAGGAAAAACATCATGGTTGGGTTAAAAAAAAAAAAAAAAAAGTACTTGTTTGGGACATGAACACCGGTCTTTAATACCAGTCTCCTGTTTGAAAGTCCTGTGTTTGTTTGACCCCTCCCCCTCCTGTCACTATATAAAGTACATCACAAGCTCTGAGCAATCACATGGATGTTTTTAATGTGTGTAGCCACAAAGACAAAGAATCCTATACCTGACTTTCCATGGCCAATGCTTCTGTGGTTTCGATAATTTAATAATTTAATTTACAATTACAGTTTTTCCTCCAGATGACAACACATCCAGATTTTAGCCGGGAGCCACGATGACGTCAGCGGACCTTTTGAAGACTCTAGATGATTTAATAAAATTAGAATTTGATAGATTCAAATGGTATCTGAAGGATCCTGACTTCATGAAACCTGACAAAGCTTTCACAGTGTCAGCTCTGGAGGAAGCAAATAGGCAGGACACTGTGGATCTGATGGTGAAGGCCTTTAAACTTCATGGAGCTCTGAAGGTGACCAAGAAGGTTTTAGAGGAGATACGCAGGAAAAATCTGGTGCAGAGTCTACAGGACACCAGCTCAAGACCAGAAGGTCAGTCATTTGTATTCTCATGAAAATAGTGCAACACAATGATTGTAATGGAACAGGGTCTCTGTACAGAAGCTCATTGTCTTCACCAAAGGAAAACAATGGAGGTCTGATCTCTTAATTATGAGAAAAGGCTAAGGTGATGTATCATTGTTATGCTACCTGATTTACTCATCTTTTATTTACTCCTTGGTTTGAGACACTGAGATATTAATGTAAGTATTGTGATCAACGTATCCTCATACAACGATACCTTACAAAAAGGTTTTTCAAAATAAACTTCCGTTTTCACAGGAAAGTACTCAGTTAGGTTGAGACAACTAAACTACTTATTTTAGAAAAATATCATGAAAAAGGTAAAGAAAAAGGTGGTGAAATACCACCAGGACACAAAGTACACAGATTACGTGACAAATAAATCAACGCTTACTCCTCCAAGATTTGTGTGTCGTCTGTACAATTATGATAACACACTTTGTTGTTTTTCATAATCTGAGCCAGTGGATCCATGTAGATGTTGAACAGAAGAGGCCCCAGTTCCCCCACCTTGGGGAACACCACATGTCATCCTAGTCAGCCCACTAGCATCCTAGTCATGTGTAATTAGCTACTGACACAAAGTATTGTCGGTCCTTCAAGTAGGATTCAAACCAGTTAAGTTCTGCGCCAGAGAGTCCTACCCAGACTTTCAGTCTGTCTATGTCATGATCGACCGTGTCGAATGCAGCACTGAGATCCAGTAATACTAAGACTGAGGTTCTGCCACTGTCTGTGTTTAAGTGGATGTCGTTGAAAACCTTAACAAGAGCAGTTTCAGTACTGTGGTGCTGACGAAAGCCGGACTGGAAGACATCGAAACAGTTATTTTCGTCCAAGAAGTTGTTCAGCTGTTGAAAAAAGACTTTTTCCATTATTTTATTTAGAAATGGGAGGTTTAATATTGGCCTATAATTTTTCATTATTTCGGGGTCTAAACTAGCCTTCTTTAGAAGTGGTTTAATAACTGCAGTTTTTAGGGCTTGTGGGAAGACACCTGAGAGAAGGGATGTGTTTACAATTTGTAAAAGATCAGTGGTCATGTAGTGTGAAATATTTTGGAAAAAGTGTGTTGGTAGAATATCCAAGCAGCAGGAGGATGTTTTCAGATGTTGTATAATGTATTATAGGCTTCTTTGATTGATTGAATGAAATTGTGTCATGAGACGCATCAGACCTGCAGCAAACAATTCTACTTCTGCAGCTACAGCAGGAAGCTCAGTCACAACATGTGATGCACTCATGGACACACTTGTGCTGGTTGAAGTGCGTTTGATCCTGAGGGGTCAAAAGCACTGTAGACAGTTGAGAGAACTCCATGTCGGGTGAATGTTTGATGGTGGTGGACACAGAAAAGGTAAATATGTTGGCTGTGATCTCCCAGAGCAGGACTATCTATTGTTTGGATTTGGGTTCTTCGTTCAGCTCTAGATATTGATTACTGAGGTGAAATCTACAGGGCCCTCTGTGACTTATTTTGGAGTTTAAATGTTAACATTTACACCATGTAATAATTGAATGAAACAATAATTATACCGAGAAATATAAAATAGTTTGTGGATTTACAGCTGTGTGGACAATGTCCCACAGCGATTACACCAACTAATCATGTATCCCAGACTAGATGATGCAACCTGCAGTACATAACACAGAAACAGGTTTTAAACCTGACAAATTAATAAATTAAAAAACTAATTACCAATCACTGGTTCACTTGAAGATTAGAAATAGGTATTAAGTCATATTGATGAAATAAAACATACTGTAACTTCTCACACAGGCGATGCTGATACTGGAGAGACTTCAGAGAACAGAGGAACATCCACCTGTCAGAGCAAAGGTAAAGCTGCTCTCTGGTTGCTATGGAAACCCTGAAAGACAAAAGTGTGGTCAATGTTTTAAGAAATACCCTCTGTGTACTAGTTGAAGTGGTTTTGATGACACTGTAGACCAGGGGTGTCAAACTCATTTTAGTTAGGGGCATTTTGATCTCAAGTGGGCCAGACCAGTAAAAGCATAGCATAATAACGCATACATAACGACAATATCTCTGGTTGGTATGGAAGCCTTGAGAGACAAAAGTGTGGTCAATGTTTTAAGAAATACCGTAGAGATGCAAAGCATTTGACTACCTGCACTTTGTTCTTGGGTAAAGACTGGCGGGGTTCTTAAATGACAGTGGGGCAACCCGACTGTTAACGTCGTCTCTGGAGACGTTTGGGTTCATTATCTCGAAGAAGACGATGTCTTTCACTGACGGAGCCAGGTTGTTGTCATGCTCAGTTAGCTTGAATACTGTCTGTCCCAGCATCCTATTAGTTCCCTTGACAGTTAAAATGAGTTCCTGACTCCCTGCCAGTGACGGTGAAGGAGCCTTGATGGTGTGAGTTGACTGACCAGGCTGCATGGCTGCATCATGATAGAAGCCGTTAGGAAGGCTTTCCTGTCGTCAGGGAGTTTTTTCTTAATGTTCTTCACTTTTTGTGTAATGAGAGGTTCTTGCCACGGTTGTCATTGGCTCCGCACTATGGAAGCTCTGTCGTTAGTTACTAAAGTTAGCCCACCTTAAACCAGTTTACTACGCTTCCTTTAACGCCAATCCAATGTTCTAGTCTTAACTTGAAGATTATAAATAGATAATAAGTCATATTGAGGAAATAAAACATACTGTAACTTCTCATACAGGCGATGCTGATGCTGGAGAGACTTCAGAGAACAGAGGAACATCCACCTGTCAGAGCAAAGGTAAAGCTGCTCTCTGGTTGCTATGGAAGCCCTGAAAGACAAAAGTGTGGTCAATGTTTTAAGAAATACCCTCTGTGTACTGTTTGAAGTGGTTTTGATGACACTGTAGACCAGGGGTGTCAAACTAATTTTAGTTAAGGGGC